>NC_141687.1:1057769348-1058049348 GCF_964263255.1 Lissotriton vulgaris
CATGTTGTCGAGTTCGCGCTATATAATATTGCAAGAAAAAATAAAGTAGGTAAACTAGAGTTCACACACTACTGAACGCTCACTCTTAAGCGCATCAGCAGTGCACTGTGAATCGGAGCATTTCACAGGTAAGAAATGCTATCAAAACTAAATCCTACAAAACAATATACTACTGGCCGGCAGCAATTCATACCATATATATATATATATATATATATATCGCCTGAATAGACCCCCGAAGGGGTATCTCCGCGCTTTGCCAGTAAGAACATAACTCCAGATGGTCCCTAGTCAGAGAGGATGGTACAATTTATCAGGGAAAGATCAGTTGCTGGAAAATAAGTGTGTTTTTAAGATCTTTCGGAAGGTCAGATGGCTGGTGAGTGATCTCACCTCGATGTATATATATGTATGTATGTATATATATATGTTTCAGCCACGTTATAGTTAGGAATTAGCATTTTAAAAACCTTATTGACACTCATTCTGATACTCAAAAAAACAACTAATCACTAGGATATACTTAAGTCAGTTATACAATCAATTTTACAAAGAAAAAATATTACACATATTTACCCATTTATTCTTCCATCGACCTTGACATATACATATATAAAACATTTAAATTTCAGAAACACACACATTCACTGGATGGTGTCATCAGTGATGTCATGAGTGATGTCACTGACCATGTCATGAGTGATGTAGTATGTGACGTCATCAGCAGTGCATTGCAGGCGCGCAAGTTATATTTAGCTGAACTAACTATAACGGAGGAATTTTAATGGTTTTGTATGAGAGAAATGTCCAGCTAACTATAACATGGGTGAAACCTATGGTTTTTTCAGTGAATTTCTAAGGTTTTTAAAACGCTAATTCCTAACTATAACGTGCCTGAAACCTATGGTTTTTTCAGTGTATATATGTATATATATATATATATATATATATATATATATATATATATATATATATATATATATATATTCACTGAAAAAACAATAGGTTTCAGGCCTTATATAGTTAGGAATTAGTATTCAAAAAACCTTTGAAATTCACTCAAAAAACTATAAGTTTTAGGGGTGTTATATTTTGTGAACAATTTGACTTTGCATTTCACGGCAGACACAAGCAAAACGAACATACAGTTTCTTGATGTTGAGGTTTATGTGAAGAATGATACTATTCAAACCAAATTGCACAGGAAGCAAACTGCAGGGAACGCTATTTTACACGCTAGAAGTGTGCACCCGGGACACTTGATTAGAAGTATACCCTACACGGAGTTCCTCAGAATGAGAAGAATATGTAGTTCAGATTCAGACAGAGGTGCACAAGAGATTTCTGGCACAAGGATATTTTCCAAAAGAGCTAGAAGGGGCCAGAATCAAGGCGAACAGTCGTAGCAGAGAGGACTGTTTGGCTGGGTCAAGTAGCAAAGCCAAGTTGAAAGACAACTCAGATCCCACCCATGATCAAAAACAGATCAGCCTTATCACCACGTTTAATATGGAGGAAAGGAAAGTGAGGGGGATCTTAAGAAAACATTGGCCTCTATTAAAAACATCCCTCTGGCTCAATTATTACCTGAGGAACCTGCCATCGCCTTTCGAAGGGCTCCCTCTGAGGGATGCCCTAGTAAAATCAAGTCCTGAAGTGGTTAAGCCTAAGAATTGGTTAACAAGTAGAACAGGGTTCCACAGGTGCATCTCGTGTAGAGCGTGCAAATTTGGTGTAAACACCAGTGAATATTGTACAGCTTCTGATGTTAATTCTGTTAAGATTAAAGAGTCATACACCTGCCGTACAGAATATGCGTTGTATGTTTTACAATGCACCTGTGGATTGAAATATGTAGGTAGCACGAAGTTGCAAGCCTACAACCGAATTCTGCAGCACTTGTGGGCAATAGTAAATTAGGATGACCGCTACCCTGTAGCTAGGCATTTCAAGTTGGTACATGATAAAAAACTTGAATGACCTCAAGTACTTCATTATTGATTCAGTACCTAAAAATGTACGGGGTGGCAACAGGGAGAAACAACTCTGGCAGCTTGAATCCAAGTACATCATTTTATTAGATACAAGGATCCCGAATGGGATGAATACGGGGGAAGATTTACCCAATTTTCTTTAAAAACCCTAAATCTTTTTAGAAGGTCGTACCCCTAGGTGTGCAAATGATACTCAAGTTAGATCACATCTGAATTAGTAGTGATAGAAAGTTGTCAGTTACCCTGATGCCTCAACCGTAATACGTCGCTATGGCTTCATTAAGTACTGTTAAGAGTTTTTTTTTGGTTTATTAGATCATTCAGATTGTGAATAGAGAATAGAGAAGCAGATTTGGTCAATGGTTATGAAGGTAGTAAACTGAATCCATTATGGTACCAATCAAAATTTAAATTAAAAAAAATCAAGGGACTATAGTATATATATAATTTTTATTACACTTGCACTATATTGTATTCATACAATTATTTGATCAA
Organism: Lissotriton vulgaris; assembly: GCF_964263255.1. Lineage (NCBI taxonomy): Eukaryota > Metazoa > Chordata > Amphibia > Caudata > Salamandridae > Lissotriton > Lissotriton vulgaris. Next base: position 1,057,771,838 of record NC_141687.1, read on the forward strand.
TGTGTGTACATATTGATGAAATATGTTTGGAGGCTTTGCTATAATGCAATGAATTTTAGCAATTTGTCAGTTCATGCACTTTCGACAGTAATCAACTTTTTATGATTAATTTTTACCTGGAATTGTGATATGCTATTTTAAATATTATTTTGTCTGAGGTATTTGCACTTAGCACTATTTTGCACTTTAGCAATCATTATTGCACTACACTTTATCTTTTTGAGCATGGTACTTTGCACATAGTATAATAAGAGAGGATCGTTAGATACGGCAAGAAGATAGAGAGTTGGGCCACTTGGCCAAAACTGCATTACAAGGGTATACCACATCTTGAAAATTGTGGAGTATTAACAATTTTTATTATGGATTTATGCCGCTGGTATATACTGCTGCTACTTAATTTTTGGCTGCTATGTATATATGTATTTTATTAATTGTGATGCTGCTACATATTTTGTTGTTTGAATTGAGGGTGTATTTAGAAAAAAGAATTATAATCATTTTTAACTATTTATAACCTATGAGTTTACACAAACAGATCCTGTGCTATTACTGACGTATTTGTATATAGTATTTCTTCTATTTTCATGTCATGTGACATGCTCAACCAGGAAATCACTATTTAAACACTACATTTTTATCGGATAATTATGTGAACAAGGCTGCAGTGACGCAGCCGAAACGCGTCATGCTGGAGAGAAACGGAGAAATAAAGCTTTAATATTGGAGTTTATCGCGCCTGAGTGGTCTGTACCTGAGTATATTGCGGTGGCAAACTGTGATTCAGGACGTGTTAGAGGATATTTATATATATATATATATATATATATATATATATATATATATATATAATATATATATATATATATATATATATATATATATATATATATATATATATATATATATATATATATATATATCGATTCACTGAAAAAAACATAGGTTTCACACAAGTTATAGTTAGCTGGAAATTTTACTGACCTAAAACAATTGAAATTCCACGTTATAGTTAGTTGGACTCACTATAACTTGCGCGTGTAATGCACTGCTGATGAAGTCACATATTACATCACTCATGACATGGTCAGTGACATCACTCATTACATCACTGATGACACCATCCAGTGAATGTGTGTCTTTCTGAAAAATAAATGTTTTATATATGTATATGTAAAGGTCGATGGAAGAATAAATGTTTAAATAAGTGTTTTAATTAAGGTTTTTTTAAATAAAAAATTGATTGGTTAACTGGCTTATTAAGTGTATCTTAGTGAATACATATATTAGCAAGTATTGTTTAAATATTGAAATGTTTGTATCAGTGTTTCACTTTGTGTATAAGTGGCTGCATGGGTTGGTGAGTAGCTACATTTGTGTGTATATGGGTTATTAGATGTTTTTTTAGTATCAGTATGAGTGTCTGTATGGTTTGGTGGGGGTGTTACTTAGCACATAGATGCATCAATGACTGACTCACTGTTTGTATGTGTTTTGAAGACAGCATATGTGCTGGACTGTATGGGTGGATGAGTGTGTATATGTGTGTTAGAGTGAGTGATGACTGTCTCACTAGTGTCTTTATCAGTAAAGACATATGTTTTAATCTAGTATATGTGAGTACTGATGTATATAAGTGATTATATGTGAGATAGTAAGAGCTCCTGTTTAAATAAGTATGTGTTTCTATAAGTGATTGTTTAAGAGACTAAGTATGTGTAAGTTTCCTTAGAAGTAAGGTGGTAGTGTGTGTATAAATGTATATGCAAATAAATGGATGTTCAATAGTTTATTTGCATGTGTGAGTATGTGTGTGTTACTTTTGGATGACTGTCGGTGTGTAACAGGATGTATAGGTGTATCACTACATATGATGAGTGAGTATATGTATGATTGACTATATAGAACTGTTGGTGAATGAGTGGATGTGTATATAGATGGTGGTATTACTGAATTGGTTGTTGTAACTGGTATGGATATCTCAATTTTTTTGAAAATGTTAATTTCTATTTTCGAATGTGTTTTAAGGGTTACATTACACTGAAAGGAGGTCTGTCACTCTGTCACAAGGATGGTGTCATCAGTGATGTCATGAGTGATGTCACTGACCATGTCATGAGTGATGTAATATGGGACGTCATCAGCAGTGCATTACACGCGCAAGTTATAGTGAGTCCAACTAACTATAACGTGGAATTTCAATGGTTTTATGTCAGTATAATTTCCAGCTAACTATAACTGGTGTGAAACCTGTGGTTTTTTTCAGTGAATTTCATAGGTTTTTTAAATGCTAATTCCTAACCATATATAGGGCCTCAAACCTCTGAAATTTTTTTTTTTTAATGAATCCTATATTATATATTTATATAATTTTTTTTGTTTGTTTTTGCCCTGGAGCGCTCCCGTCAGCTCAATTTTGCCACGCGGCCCGGGGTGCGTACCGGTTAGCGTCCCGTTAGCGCTATTGCCGCGAACGAAAACATCATTGTGACGTATCGCGTAGCCGCGTCCGCGTGATACGCACGGCGTAAGCGCACCCGGAAGCACTAGAGCGAATACGATCGCGCAACGTACACATCCGACGTGCTTACGTGACGCGACCCGGGGGCGCGTAGCGTAAGCGCGTCGGGTCATGTGACCTGAAAATAACACTTTTTATTGGTGCAAAACAGTTTTGGTTTCATAATGATGACATCCCTGGTCTTGTGACCTGAAAATAACACTTCTCATTGGTTCAGGCTTTTTTTTTTTTCAATGATGAAAGACCCCACCTTTTTTCCTTATTCTGACTTCTTCCTTTGACTGAGGAAGACCTGTTTCAGCAATACAGAGAACTATTTTGTACTTTCAAATGGCTACTGTAGCAGCAACAGCTGGAGCATCTGCACCGCCACCAAGAGGACCACCACAACAGTACATTGGTGGTCAAGAAGAGGAGGAAGAGGAAGAGGAGGAGGGGAGAAGATGGCTGCCTGAACAGAATACCCCATACCAGCCCAAACCACACATTGTATGGGAGTTTTTTTCAATCCCAGAGGGCAAACAAAAAGTCAATGCGGCCAAGGTAACTCGCCTAATCTGTGGCATGGAACTCTCAAGGGGCAATCCAAACAAAAAGTATTCATTTGGTAATAATACCATGATTAGGCATATGGACCCGCAAGCATCCAAACAACTATTCTAGAGCAGAGTTCATTGAACTGGCCAGTAACCTCCCCCAGTCTTCAAGGACCACCTCCAAAAGAACGCAACCCACTCCATCGGGACCAGAAACAACGGAGACGATGCCTTGTATTCAACAACGATTTGAAGAATTTAGACTTACACTCATTCATTGTGGCAAGCTGATCTCCTATGGGGAAAAGAGCGTAAAGCTCATCGTCCTTGCTGGGGGCAATCACATTTGCCCCAAAAAACCCTAATTTTTTGTTTTTGTTTTTTCGCTCCAGTTGAGCCATTTTCAATTCACTGTTTTTTGTTTCTCCCCATAAAAATAAAATAACAAAAAAAATAGTTCATAAAAGCCAAAAAAAGTACAAAATGTTCAAAATACACAAAAAAATATAAAACAACAAAAAAGAAAAAAGAGTTCTTTTTAGAACTACCTCCAATTTATAGATAAAGGCTACATTTTTTTAAAACTCTGTCATTCTTTTTTCCTCATGGAACGCTCCCCGGTGCGCGTACCGGGCGCTAACCCCGCGCAAATCAAAAAAAATATTTTTTTTTGCCCCGCGCGGCCCTTTTATAACTCCCACATCAAACCTAGGGGGTCAGGGGGGGGGGGTCTACCCAAACCCCTTATGGTCTTTTCCCCCTTTGTTTTGGCCACATCTTGTGTCTCGATCCCACCGAGACACAAGATGGTGGCCGCTCCGGACTGTTTCGAATGTTTACAGACACCCGAGAGCCAATCAGCTTTCCGTGCGCACCTCGCGTGGCGCGCTCGCTGGTGCGCGTACCGGGGCGCGGCCATAGATATATATATTTTTCTGAACCTAAATTACTCAAAATCCTCTGGAGCACATTTCTTGAGACATAGCAAAGGCACATCGGGCTACCAGTCCCTACAATTTTGCCAGGTTTGGTGAAAATCCATTCCGCCGTTCGGGCTAAAAGTGAGGCCGACCGCCCTATGGAAATTAACATGGGGAAAACACGTTTTGGGACCCCCCTTTTATCTCTGCCCCGCTTGACGAATCCCCCCCACATTTTCAGGGAAGGAGCGGAGCGGGCCACGAACTTTGAGAAATTTGCAAAGATTCGTCCACCGGCGCCAAAGTTATTCCCAATAGAATGTTGCAGATTTCCTATGGAAAGTAGATCCTAACTATAACTACCTACTGGCAACCCTTCTGGGTCTTCGTCACAGCCAATTTGGCCGTGACGAAGACCAGGGTTGAAACGCATTGCCATTAAAATTTCAAGAAACCAACACTGTGTGCAGGCTTTTAAATCGTGACGAATGCTCAGGATGTACTTTCACAAGTGTGTGTGTATATATGTGGGTGTATGTGCATGTTTATTCTTATCCTCTAAGGATATATATTTTTGTCTATGCACATTTGTCTAAGCAACTGCTAGCTACTGTTTCAAGCATGTGAATCTATTAAAAGATCCAATACTGGTGAACAAAATGAATTGCCTGTAACTAAGCTTCTCTTGTATTGATACCTTTCATAGATTCACATGCGACCCACTCTCCTCCCCTAAGAGGCTTTCCTTATTTCCTCAAAATACATAGATTCACTTTTATGTTTTAAAATCGGAGGAACTCTGCTTCTCTAGGTAGTTTTCTTCAGGGTGCTGTCGCCTGATTGTCTACCATTTAAGTTTGGTTATTTTTTTCAAAAGAAAGTAGATAACTATTGCAGTGATTGTTCATTGCATTTTAGCCTATGATTGTATTAGCTACTGCTTTTATAAGGATACCGTGGGACTTCCACTACAACGATGGGGATGATTCAAGCATGTGAATCTATGAAAGATACCAATACTGGAAAACCGTAGTTACAGGTAAGTAACTCATTTTCTTAGCTGATACTCCTAGGCCTTTTAAGTGTCCCCAATATACCTTTGTGTTATTTATCCCCAAGACCGATGAAAACCATACCCAACCGAGGTTTCAGTTTTCTGATCAATACTTGCAACTGCAAATTCCTCACCTTTATAATATTCCCGAGGTGCCATACTGCATCTGGAAGTTTTCAGAACCCTGCTTCAATGCGTTATGTGGTGCTGTTCTGCCTTTGCTCTCTTCTGCCATGGAAGTGACGGAGCAGAGCTGCATATACGCGCCACCCCTGCACAGTGACTTTGGTTCCGTTCTTTCTGTGCCTTTGAATGTGGCTCTGAAACTCCACTTCGCTTTTTGCTGGTTTTTATGATTTTTTTTTATTGAATTTTAGTGTGTGGGAGAACTATATCCGCCACCTAAATCTACAGGGGCCATGCCTTGCCATGATTATCAGATAGATATTCGTAGCAAGCCCTCAGGAAGTGTCTTTGGTGTCTGGGCTTGTATCCCGACTAAGTCATACAGTGATGGGTGCCCTTAATCACCCAAAGGCGATTCAGGACTGAAGGAAAGTGCCCCTTTTTTATCATGGTCACCCCCATTTGCTCACCAATACTGATGTTTTCGACTGGAGGTGCATTAGAAGCCTGCTAACCAGATCCCAGTACCAATGCTCTTGCCCTAAAAAAAAAGGTAAAAGATACATTTGTGATACAGGGGTGCCACAGGGTATGCCAATTGTAAGTCCCTAGTAAATGTTACCCCAAGTCCCTGGCTACCACAGAGGGTCCCTACGGCTGCATCATTGTAAAGAAGTGTCCTCTTTTTGCATGGTTGCCTCCACTTTTTACCAAACTGTTGATGTGCTTTGACTGAGTGTGCCAATCAGGTAACCACGTCCTATGTTCTTTCCCTAAAACTGCATTAAGACAAAACCCAATTGGCACTCTTTGGCCACAGGTCAGTCCCTTGTGAATGGTACCATAGGTATCAAGGGCAGTGTAGCCAGGGTAGGCCTCTAAGGGTTGCAACACTTATAGTGCCACCCTTGGGTGCCCTGTTCCTTAACACACACACTCACTGTCTTTGAAGGCTGTGTGTTTTGGTGTGTGCCCCATGCCTACAAATCACTGCCCTGGTATAGGTAAGCCACCCCTCTATTTGGGGGCACTATACCAGTGGTGAGGGTACAGGTGCATGAGCCCTGTACCCCTACAGTGTCTAAGCCAATTCTTAGACATTGTAAGTGCAGTAATGCCATTAAGAGTATATGTTGCTGGGAGTTTGCCATTACGAACTCCACAGCACCATAATGGCTTTACTGAAAACTGGGAAGTTTGGTATCAAACTTCTCACCACATTAAACCCACACTGATGCCAGTGTGGGATTTAATGATAAATGGACTCAGAGGGCGTCTTAGAGATGCCCCCTGAAAAACGACCAGCCACTGGAGGGTTCCTTGACGGCTACACACCTGCCTGACACCTCGAGACATCTCACTCCCTGAGCCCAGAAACAAAGCCTTTCCTGAGCAGAGGTGCTCACACCTCCCCCAGGCCAGGAAGAGCCATCTGTGGCAAGGGAGCATCAAAGGTCTGGCAGCCTTTGTAATGTGACTCACAGCCTCTCCTGCTATCAGGAGCAGTTCCCTTCCTGTCTCCCCTCCTTTTCAGTGGGAAGACCGGCGGGAAAAATTAGCTAGCCCAGAAGGTGTGCCCACCTCTGCCAACCCTCCCCTCCGGTGGGGGAGGCGAGGTGAAGCCCACTCTTCAGTGCCCGCCATCTTGCAGATGGCTGGCACTCCCCAATCAGGATTAGGGATTGTGCTGATCCCCCGACCCCACACATGGGGTGAGCACACCAAGAGTGTAGCCACCCTAAGGTCAGTAGCCCATTGGCTACTGAACCCGAGCCCCCTAAACGCCCCCTTAATACAGTATTTAGGGGGCAGCCCTGAACCAGGAAGGCAGATTCCCTCAACCTAAGAAGAAAAAAGGGCGAAAAAAGAGGCCAAGCAGAGGAGACTGCAGAGAACAACTGATTGGCCCCAGCCCTACTGGCCCGTCTGCAGCCAAGGACCTCTAGAACCCCTGGGAGGACTGACTGCCTTCAACAAAGACCAGATCTCCTGTGAACAGCAGCTCTGTTCAGAAGAAACACCAAAGAAAGACTCGAGCCTGCTGAATAAAAAGAAACCAGATGCCTGGAACCACCACTGCACCCATCGCCTACAGACCGAGTTTGAGTGGCCCACCAGTCCCAGCGAGGTCCCCCAGCGCTCCACAGTCCAAGTCCACCGTGGGTTGATCCCTCCAGGACTCCCCCGGCATCGCCTGCAGCCTCGGCACGGAGTCTAGCCTATGTACTGTATTTACCAAGCATTGCATTACTCTGAAACAATACTGTAAGTCAAAACGAAGTGCATATACAATTACCTATCCAAACTGTATTACAACTGTATATTTACTGCAAAGTAGTTCTCACTTATCTGTGCCATGCTTGCTTGGTTCTTGGAAATAAAATCACTAATAGAAGATTTTTATACAAAAACAATTGGTCTGAAGTTCAGTCTTTGAGTGTGTGAAATAATTTGCTGATTGAGTGGGTGCAACAAATGCTTAATCCTGTCCTGTGATACTGCCTTACTGCTCGACCACACTACCCCAAATAGAGAGTAAGGTTCTATCTACTTTTGCCTCTGCCTACCTTTTGTTCCACTGGATTCTGTGCACACTACCTCCCTTTGGTATAGTGTATATATATATATATATAGAGCCAGCTTCCTCCAGTTGCATGATAGGGGGTGGACCCACCCCAAGGAAGGGACCCATTGGTTCCAACCTTTACCTACCTGTAATGCCCCTAAATCTAGTAGAACTCTGTGCAGAGCAGATGCTGCGCCCTGGGCCCAGGGCGAAGAGGCGACCTCCTCTGCCCTTCTTTGGGCACTGAAGACGCCTGACTACATGGCATGCTCCTACTGACCTGTTGGCCTGGGGCGGGGGCGGGGGTGAATATGGTGGCCTGCTGAGACTGGTGTGTGCTCCGCTTGGTGGCAGAATGACTCCAGCACTGTGGTGAGCCATGGGAGGGTCTAACTTGCTGGTGCCCTTTTCCCATGTGCCTCTGACCCGGGGGACCTTGCCTGCTGGCACTCCCTGCCTGTACCATGAGCTGTTGATTGACACTTGGTAAAATGCTCAGTCTGGAATCAAACAGGAGGGAGCGGGTGCACAGACGTCCATTGGCCAAGCAGTCGATGGAGGTCTTGGCGAGCTGGGAACACCCAGGAGACAACACAGACTCTGAACCGAACAAACCTGATGGCGGAGCCCCAGAAGACTTGGCACAGAGAGGGATATGGATGGGGATAGTGGTGTTGGTGATTGAGTAGCAGTAACCTGGGGTATACGCCATTCTGAATTATGGGGCCGGCAAACCCCCCCCTATTCCCCCCCCCTCCCATTAGCTATATGCATGGTGCAGCCACATACTGTCTCTATCCACCCTCCTGAACTCTGTCAGGATGGTCACTGTCGCCATAGGACCTGAGATAGTTGACGGCTGTTGTTGGGTGATCATGCACATACATGCATCTGTTGGCTGGTTGGTCCCCGCCCTGCCCCTGGAGACATTGTTCAAAAGTCTAGTAGTAGTTGTTCAGTTTATTTCGTTAAGATTTCTCCACGTTCTTCCCCTTCCCATTCTCTTACATCTATATTGTCAGAGACGCCTATTGCCTTTCGGATAACACACCCAGGTGAGCTGGCTATCGAGTGGGTAAAGCCACGAGCTCAGCACTGTTCCTTTTCTGTTTCACGGGGCGCAAAGGAACTATGTTTAAGGTAGTTGAACCTATGCTGCTATTTGCTGTATTGACTTTTCCATGTCTCTTGACTATTACACAATGTGTGACATGTGCCATGTGTGGCTTAAATGTTGGAAAGCCTATATTCTGAAAATCTACACGCTAATGTGAGGTAATAGTAAATGACTTAAATGCCAAATAGTCTCTACTAGATAAGGCATTACCAAAGCTAAGTCACTTGTTAAAAGCATCAGATGAGTATGAAATTGATACATAGGAGTACATCTCACATGCCGGTAGTGACAATCTGCTTAAAAACTGGTAGAAATTCAGTTGTGAACATTTCCAAATCCACCTGATTTAAGGTGTGCATGGATAAAATTAGTCCTCGCACCAGTGGTGAAGAAAAGTTGATAAGATCTAGGAAGGTAGATAGAATAGTTTTGGATTGTATTTTTTCCTTTTACTGTAATATTTACTGGGACAATATTTCCTTTTTCTGAAGTGGAGTACGGACTGGAGATATGTTATTGAGTGTCATTTGCTGTGTTGTAGCAACCAGAGTCTCCAACCTCCTTCACCTCTTGGAGTAAGGGTGAACTGATTGACCTCTCTCTGAGTTTATCGCATAAAGGAATTATCTTGGCTACCCATAAACCTAGTGTCCCTGGGTAAACTGTTCTCCACCAAGATATTCTAACCGGTTCAATCAGCCAAGACACCTTTTACTTAGTCACTCTTTACCTGAATGCTCTGGAAGGAGCAGCAGCAGGGGAGGGAGGGTGAGTTCCTTGCCTTCAGAACAAGTGGAGTCCCTTTTGCAGATGGTGCACTGGAGGTTTAAAGACCTGTGGGAGCGCAAGTGCCGAATGTCTTTCTCCTTCTCGAGGGTCAAGGTCTTGTACGGCTGTAACTGCTGCACAATTGGCAGTAAAAAATCACTAGGCAACATATGGGTCACTTGAGTTGTAGCAGACTGCAATTCGAACTATGGTAACAATGAACTCCATGTACCAAGCAGTTAAAAAAATCTTTTTTATTAGTACAAAATTATTAAAAAGATGGCTCAAAATACATCAATCCATTGAACAAATATTAACAATGACAAACCAATATGCCATCGCTGTCACCGGAATTTATATACATATTGATATTACAACTACAAATTTTTTGATATCATGATCGCACAATGTACACTCACTTAGGTGCGAGAGACCTCACAATAACTAGAAACAGTACATATACATGGACAGATGAGTCACACAAGTACAAAAGAGAACAAACATTAAATGTAATAAATTAATGTGGTGCTGGTTCTTCAAGGTATTGACGCGTGTTTCGGCAAACATGGCACCTTCATCAGGAAAACCACATTATAAAGCATTATCTACAAAAATAAGATAAAGGTACATTGAGTAAATAACATCTCTCTTAAATGAGAAGATCTGTGGTACGTCCATACCAATGGCAAAACTAGAACAGCCATGCAACAAACTTTGTGTAGACAACGAAAAGAGTAGCAGTGCTTTGTGAAGATAAAGTTTCAGATGTGAAAGTAAATTATCGAATATGGAGTTTCTCATGAATACAAGTGTAGAAAGTATACAACCACGAGATCCATATGTGAAATAGCATGACTATGTTCACCAGAACCAATGGATGGTTTTTTGGATCCACCTTTAGGGCATCTGCAGATCCGGAAAGTTGCTGGTCTTAAAATAATAAGAAAAATGATGTCCGTCGAGTAATGAATAGAATAAGATGAAAAGAAATGGCTGGACGTGCCTAGTCTGACAAAGAAAATATGAACAGTACCTAGTATCGTAACAAAATTAATAGTCGCGTAGAACAATGTAGAGGCTGTTAGAATCGGTCTCTAAAACCTCTAAAACAAATGAATTCATATAAACGCAAGGCTGTGAGTTCCTTCAAGTCTTCGGATTATATGCATCTGATATAGGCATGGATACCGTTGGGTTGCAACATACCTTTGAAATTAATCTATGGCTGGCATAAAATGAAATTACCAGACAAAGTTCGTGCCTCTGTCAATAATCTGTGATAGGTTCATAAAAGTTTGAGAGCACAAGCTTCTGGCGGGAGCCGAGGTCACGTGGCCATATGTGAGAATCACTGGACTAAAACTAGAACCTATCCTTGGGATCAAAGTCCATACTTTTACATGGTTGTCCGATTCTTCTACACCTATCATGGATATCCTAGTCCCCCCCAACTACTGTATCATTAGACTTGACAGGACCAAAAAGACAGGCGGTGGAATTGCCTGTATTTACAGAAGCAACCTTTCAGTTATTAAAGCGTCCGCCCCCTCCCTTACTTCCTGTGAATACCTCTGCCTTGATGTCATCAGCGACAGCAAACCGGTATGCTCACTACACATCATATACCACCCACCTGGGGACAAGCTCTCCTTCTCCCACCAACTCATGGACACAATCCCAACCAACTCAGGACGGCAAAACACCCAAATTTTCCTTGGCGACTACAATCTCCACTGGAATGACAGCACAGACACAGTGGTAAATAGCCTCAAAATCTTCCTCAACGCCCTTGATCTCACCCAAATATGCAATAGCCCGACCCATGAGAAAGGTTCTATCCTCGACCTTATCATCTCCAAAGAGGACGCTATTCAACTTGAGTCAATCCAACCTTGTGACTGGTCAGATCATCATATTGTCTCCTTCCTTATCAATGAAAAAATTAAATTTAACCCAGTTCAACCTTCTAAGCCCAAAGTTTGGAAAAGAGACATGAAGAAACTCAACCAAAACTCCTTACCGCCTAACAGCTGCAATCTCCTACTTCCCCCTTCCGGCGCTACGGACGTTCAACTCCTGACTGACCACTGTCTCAATGCTATGACCACAATAATCAATGAGGCTGCACCCATGCAACTGAAAAGAGTCTCATCCAAGATCTCCAACCCATGGTATGACGGGAGCCTCAATGAAGATAGACGGGCCATGCGATTGGCAGAGCGCGCCTGGAGATCAGCCCCCTCTGCACTGCACCTAAAAACCCTGAAGAAACAGAGAAACGCCTACTTCAGGAAAATAAAACGCTCAAAAGGAGATTTCTTCAGCCTCCAGCTCGCCCAAGCAAAAAACCGCCCAAGGAAACTGTTTGAGCTAATGAGAACACAATCCAAAGAACAACCCCAGACACTCAGCACCATGGGCGTTACACCTTCCTGTGAAGACTTCTCTGCTTTCTTCAACCAAAAAACCGACAACATAAGAAGCGATCTCCTCAATGACGCAATCCTTTACTCCAACCCCCAACACACAGCATCGCCTGAACCAAAGAACAATGCTACATGGTCATCTTTTGGCACCTACTCCGAAGAAGAAATTGGCAGATTGCTCAGCACCCTGAAACCATCCAATCACCTCACTGACCCCCTTCCTGCTAACGCTGTAAAAGACTTCACCCCTTTGCTCCTCCCACTCTGGACTAAGATTATCATTAGCTCTCTTCAACAAGGATCCATCCCTAGCGCCCTCAAAGTCGGACAAGTCACACCGCTACTAAAAAAAACAGCAGACCCCACTGATCTAAACAATTACCGTCCTATTACAAATATTCCCACTCTCGCTAAACTGTTGGAAAAATGCGTACAGCTACAACTTACTAAACACATAGATAAGTTTGATCTCCTCAACCCTCATCAATCAGGCCTCCAAGCAGGGCACAGTACCGAAACTGCTGTGACTCACATAGTTGACAACGCCCTCCAAATCCTAGACCAAAACGATACCTGCCTCCTCATCCTTCTTGATCTCTCTTCAGCATTCGACACAGTTAAACATGAGAACCTACTCGAACTATTAAACACAAGAATGGGCATATCTGGGACTGTTCTCAAGTGGTTCACTTCCTTTCTACACAACCGGTCTCAGAGATTCAAAAGCAACAACCTGATGTCCTCTCCGGTACCTGTTTCGCTAGGCGTCCCTCAAGGATCCTCCCTCTCCCCAACACTGTTCAACCTAGTTATGGAACCTCTCACTACTTTGCTACAAGCATCCAATGTTCACTTTCACATGTATGCCGACGACACCCAACTTTATCTCAAAATACAATCTCCCAAGGACATCATGCTTCTGAACACCACGATCAGAAACACCCACTCCTGGCTTGCCGAGAATCACCTCAAACTCAATGCGCTGAAGACTGAGTTCCTCCTGATCTCACCTCCCGCAAAAATCTCTACCGCTCAAACATGGCTTAAGCACCTAACGGCTCTAAATGTACTACCTACCATCGTAGACTCAGCAAAATCTTTAGGCATAACACTTGACGCCAATCTCAACATGCAGCAGCACATCAGCAAGGCAACGAAAGGAGCGAACTTCCAAATCAATACCTTGAGAAAACTTAAACCCTTCCTTCCAGCCAAAGACTTCCAAACTGCAGTCCAATCTATAGTCACCCCTCACATAGAATACGGTAGCACTGCCCTCTGCGGGCTCCCCCTAACTTCAACCGCACCCCTTAGAGCGTCCCTTAACGCTGCAGCGAGACTCATCACTGGCTCAAAAAAACACTCGCATATTTCCCCTGACTTTAAATCCCTGAACTGGCTACCTTTCGAAGCCAGAATACATCTGAAAATCGCCTGCATGACACACAAGGCTGTACACATGAACTCACCCGCCTACCTCACTCAAAAGCTGACAATTTCTGGTGGCTCTAGAACTACTAGAAGCACAAACAATCTTCTGCTGAAGCCTCGAAGATTTCGGAAGGAAAAAACCTATAAACGCTCCTTCTCAGGAATGGCGCCCAGGATCTGCAACTCACTCCCTCCTGAAACCAGGCTCATCTCCTCCAACAAACTTTTTAAGAAAGTAAAAGCGATCCTCATGGCTAAATACACATGATCTATTATTCTGTATTTCTCAAGAATCCGCTCTGTACTACCTGCCTGACCCCTTGGACTATTTGTATTACTTGTATTATCGACTTATTTGATTGTATACGTTCCCTCTTTGTATATTTTTATATTGTTGACGCACCTGTTTGACTTTGCATATTGTACTCACCTACCTCAACTATGCCTACCTTTATGCTATCTCCAAAAGCATTTTAAGCACGCTTAAACAAGTATATGCTCCTTCTTTTTGTACCTTTATACTATTGGCACATCTGTTTGACTTTGCACCTTGTACCTACACTACCTCAACTTTGACCTACCTCTAGTATTTTGACCTACCTATGTAACTATGCACCTTGTACCTAACTACCTCAACTATTACATACTATTATTCTATCACCCCCTTGTCCTTGTAAAGCGCTCTGATATCTGCAAAGATCTTGTTCGCGCTATATAAAACTTTCTAAATAAATAAATAAAATACCATACATTACAGAGGGATGATGCATACATGAATGTTCGGGGGTAGTGTAATAGGAAACTCATTTAAATAAAGAATGCCATATCAAGACTGTAGGGGGGTGATGAAGAATGGCAACCAACGCCCTAACAATAACAGCCTTTGAGTGTGGTGTTGGGACCTTACTAACATATTGGGGAGCTGGACCATCCATTAGAAAGAGAGCTACCAGCAGTAAGTAACTTGCTCTATACCAGGACGGACTGAGTTTCTGAAAAGAGATTAATAATGGGAATCCCTAGGATTTGTCCTTTTCTGCATCTATCCCACACCTATTTCAATTTGACCCCTCCTTCCTTGTTGACCAGCCATTTTTTGACTGATTTAGGCCTCAAATTTAGAACATGTGCACTGTAGCACACCAGTGCCTCTCTTTGGCAAAGAGCTGCCTTCCCTTTTGAGTTTCAACTAAAGCCCCATTGCAGCTATACTATGGTCTCACTTAGCGGCCCGTCTAGGCCTTTCCTGGAGTCTGTCTGGCAGCAGCAGTCTGAACTTCATTAACACAACTTTCTGCCCTGGCATAAAAAATCCAAGGCCTGCAGCAGGTCAATATCGGTGCCTAGGCCTCTCGCCTTTGTGTCCAGCCCATCTGAGGGTGCCCTGTCTAGTAAGTGAGGGGTCCTCTTTGAACTTTCCAGATTGGTATTTCTTTATTGCAGCTGTGCAATAGCAACAGAAGCGGCTTGTAACCACACTTTCTATACTCAGATCTAATGTTAGCTATATTTTAATGACCTTCATCCTGCTATTGATCTAGGTTCTTACTGTTTTTTTTAAGAAGTCTTCCCTCAGACCAAAATTGACGATTGCTGAAATGTTTATAAAAAGTGCAAACATTTTTTTTTATGAAGTCTGTTTATGATTCTTATGTGCTAACCTGATTATTCGTTTGAAAGTGTGGGGCACTGCTATTGTGAGTTTGTTGATTACTAAGTGATATGTCTGCGGTGTATTGAACGACTAAGATTTTATGTAGTAGGACTGTTGTATGTGTGTGCTGCTAGTTGGTGACAAGTGATTTGTGCATTACACTCAATAATGGATGTCTGTGGTGTCTTTGTACAAAGTTCTGTCAGTCTTCTATTGTAGGTTGCCTTGCTCAGGACTTTCAGAACTGCATCATGGAGTATGTTTGGCTGCGTAAATTACATGGCTGCCATTAAATTTAAGATGAAGCATTGATGAAGAAGCAGCCAAGTTGCCAGCCCTCATGACATTCCCATCTTTCCTCTGCTACTCTTTGCGAGACTTTTGCCACCACCTTATAGACCAGCTGGTTTTGGAATAGGATTTTGGTTTTGTGTTGGTTTTAATTGTTCATATGTATGTAAAGTAATTTCGTTCCAGCACATTGTTCTAAGTGCTGCTGAACACCATAGGATGGTAGAACACAACTGGATTGTTTATCAAAATATCCCAACTTTGAGGTTTATACTCTACCACTCTTATACTATTTGTTATCTATTTATTAAGATAAGATGTAGTTGCCATTTAAAAGGTAATTGTAATCGGTATGTATGAGAAATTCTAGATAATGCTTTTAATAAACATAATCATTGGACTTTATTTTCTTTTTGGAAACACTTGTTAACTACTAACAATATTTCAGGAACAAGCCAAACAATTGCGGAAAAGAAATTGGGAGGCCTTAAAAAACATTTTAGACAATATGGCTAATGTGACCTACTGTACTACATGGTCCGAAGCACAACAATATCTTATGGACAATCCCAATTTTGCAGAGGATGAAGAACTTCAAAGTACGTACAAAGTTTCTTTGTCTTGGTTTGTACGATATTTTTAGTCTGCTTTAAAATGCTGTTTTGGTGACAAATAAGTGCCATCTTGAGATAGCGTTTTAGTCTGATCTCACTAAGAGGCTATTGGTACGGATGAATAAATTGTGGAAATGGCAAACAATGTAGAGTGAACATTCGTTCAGACGAGTCATTGATGCAAGTCCTATGTATATGTAAAAGGCTAAAAACCCCTGAGGAAGCACTGGTTCCACTTGATGTTTCGAGCTCTGAACAAATCTTGCCATCCCCTGCTACTCAAAAAGGGAATCATGCCAACTCTCGGGACACTTCTTAAAATGTATGGAAGTGGTGGCAGAGGAACAGGAAAATGCAGTAAAAACAGAAGTACAAATATAAACTCCACCCTGGCAGAAAAGATTGAGATGTGTGAGATGGAATTTGCCTCCACTCATATAATTTCTTTTTTTAACATTTACAATATCCAAGCATCTAGCACTCTAAGGAACTAGTCATCCATATCATCGTGTATGCCATTGTGGGCCATTGACCAATAAGGGAAATGGGCAGGTTAACTTGTGAACTCGGGGGACTAGCTCCCTACAGACTCAAAGGTGATTTATGTGCCTTAATGGAAATGCTTTTTAGGAATTCTTAATCACTCTAAGCACTTAAAAATTTCTAGTATGTTGGGCCGCAAAGTAAACTCAAGGATGTTTTTGGGGGAAGGGGGGGGGGGGGGCAGCGGCAATCACTTTTATTATTATTTTTTATTCTGTGTAATGATTTAAATTAAACATAATAATATCAAACAATAGTAAATTTTAAAAAAACTTTGTTTCACACAATTATATTTAAAATATATCTGAAGAAGTTGAATTAGAAGCAACATCTTCTCTTATACATAGCTTTTCTGTTTTGCAGCATAGATGTCTTCTAGATGCATGTACTGTGCATATTCCTTCATCTAGTGGTTGGAGTCGGAAAATGCTTTGCTTTTTTATGGTTGCGAAACCGGATTCCCCCTCCCCCCCCCCCTCACCCCCCCCACTCCCTCCCTCCCCCCCCCCCCCCCCCCCCCCGCCCCCTCCCCCTGCCCGGACAGGCTACAACCCCCTTTGGGTGTGTGCAAGCTCTGATTATTTTTTGTGCCATGGAGATCGGAGGTGCACTGAAGACGTCTGAGATAATACAGCAGCAGACAAAGAAAGCCCACCAGAAACTCCAAGGAGATAGGTGGTACCAAGGAAGGTAGCATGAGGGGGAAAACTCTAAGCAAGGCAGCTTCTTTGGCGCTGCTCACTTTGTTCCTCATGGACCAGAGCAAGTACATTTTTCGAAAGCAGAATACAGTCTCCAGTTATTTGGGGATGTTTCTGCGGGGAGCTGAGGGTACATCCAGAAACAAGGTAAGAATTTGCTCTTTTATAGGTAATTATGAGCAAAAACAGGGGTGAATTGCTCCACGTACTAGCAAAAAAAGAAAAAAAGGTTGAAATCTAACGCACCTCAGGCTCATTTTAATTACAAGTTTGGAAAATACCAACACCTCTACCAGGCTGCACTACGGCAATGTGTCAATGTACTGTTTGCACATTTCGTACGCATTTGTGCATTGTTTGGAACCAACTTTCATAGTTTCAATAACACGTTGGGAACACACAAGTGCCTTTTGCATACAGCACGGGGCAAGATGCTGATAGGTAGCGAGTTATTCCCAAGTCGTCTTTCATTTCCAGCATTGCTAAATGCACAGATTTGCGCTCTATGCTTGCAAGGGCTTAAGCTAAACATGGAAAAACATGGGGTTTTTACTTAAATTAACAGGAGACTTTATACATCTCTTAAACAATGTTCAGACCTATACGGTCTGAACACTCCAAAGCATGTGGTTTGTGAAATAGTCTAATTCAAAAACATATGGTTCGGGATGTGACATGCACGATGCAAAGCCTCAGTGCCTTGTACTTGCCAGCCTTTAGAACCCAAACAGATTTAAGATCAATAGTATCTTTCCACAGTTTATAGCCCCCTATTGCTAATTGGTCAAGAAAGGACTGAGAATATAGTAATTTAGTGTGGGTGAGTCTAACTTTGGAAGAGGACTTAACAGTCTTCATAAAATAAAGAGTCCGGATTAGATTGATTAAAATCAGTAAAATATGTAAACTTTTTCAAAAGTGATTTGGAGCTGCCTTCAACAGAAGATGGACAATGTTCCCATTGTGTGTAATTAACCACATTTCTAAATGTGTTTGCTTTGTGCAGAAAATTATTGCCATAATGTTGGTAGCAAAATAAATCTGCATAATTGGCTGAGTCTAAATACAAATCTTCAGCATCGAAAGCACCATAATATTTAAAATCAGAAAATAGAGCCTCTACGGCCTGGACATGACATCCCAATCATCAGAGCGTATATTTTTTTTTAACCACATCACCCATTGAAACACGTACTACACTGGGAACTTTTATAACCTCTGTGGGGTCGTGGATCTGAAACTTAACAGCATCCCATACAATCCCATCTAAAATGGGCCAAGCTGTAATGTTAACAAAAGTCTAGGCCCTCTTCATGATGTGAGATGAGGAGTGGGGTGCCAGAGTTCTATCAATTAATCTAATTGAAGTTCTTTCTTTAACATAGTGTCCATTAACAAAACGGAAAAAATACTCGACAAATCCTATTGACAGGGTATCAAAAATTGTTTTTTAAAGCAAACCGCTAAAATCAAAATTTTTGATGGGGAATTGGATGTAGTAGTCAGTGTCACACGAAAAAGCGTGACTGGTTAACTGCAGATATTTCCCCAAGGGGATCACCAGCCGGTGGATTCAATAAAGGATTTGTTACTGTATGCATCTCGATGGCAATGTCAGGCCTGGTGGAACTCGCCGGAGCCAAAACAGAATTTCTCAGCATTGCTGGACAGGAGACCGCTGGAGTCATACTAAGAAGAATCGGCCACTCGCTGTAATTTGACATGGTCAGTGGAGATGTACCTGTTTTCCTTACGACCAGGAAGTGGTGGTAAAATGACTGTTCTTGTACCCTGCACGCCAAGCACAGGAACTGGTGCACTATATGAGGGGCCAAACTCCTTCTTGTTCTCAAACTTCTCACGGACCAAGTCACCGACCCGGAGTAGCCAGCTAACTACCGGAATCTGAAGAGCAGCATCAGATGCGGAGGGCAAGTGTTCCTTTGCAAGGCTGTCTATGGTCTTTTGTAGGTTCTGTAAAACAGCGGAATGTTCATCTACGTCAAAGGATGCGGCAGACGCCGCCATGTCTAGACCCTCAAGGTCCGGAACAAACAATTTGATGCCAAAGAGCATTTCGTATGGGGTCCGCCCACCCAGAAACCTTTTAGGGATTTTATTAAGTGCATGTTGAACGCTATAGAGATGGGCCAGCCAGTTTCTGCCAGTACCTAAAATGCTAGCTCTCAAGGATTGCTTTAAGTCCCGGTTCATCCGCTCCACAACACTTTTGTGCTCCGTCATGTATGGAGACAAACATTTGACTTGGACCCCCAACTAACCCATGGCATCCTTGTACGCCTTAGAGGCGAACACTGGATCCTGGTCCGATTGAAAGGTGCTGCATGCAAAAATTCCCACAAAGACACGCATATCCCTGATGACAGTTCGGGAATCGGCACTTCTTTGCGGCCATACCCAAATAAAGCGCGTGCAAGAATCCACTGCAACTAAGACTTACTTATACGCAGTATCTGAGGAGAAAGGACCGCAGTGACCTAACTAAACACACCCAAGTGGTTTATTAGATATGTACAACTGTGTCTGGGGTGGGCGTGCCGCAGTTGAAGGTTTAATCTGCTGGCATATATCACAATGAAGGACATAATCACGCGTCTGTTTGTGCAAGCCACGCCACCAGTAACGCTGTTGTAAGAGAGATAGAGTAGCTGACACACCGGCGTGTGCCGATGTTATGTCCTCATGAGCCACTGTTATCAAAGTCTGCATGTGGTCCGCGTTTGGAATCAACCTGTCGCCAATGTTGTTAATTCTCACATAGGGAACTTTATCAGGACTTAAAAGATAAAAGTAGTTGGAAGGGAAAACTATAGGGTAATTACTTCCCTTATTTGTTGCGGCAATAGCTGCCAAGATGTCAACCTCAATTTTACTTTTGGAATGTGTAACTTCTGCTAGTACATATGTCGCAAGTGCTGTCTTGGCTGCTTCATCAGCAAGACTGTTACCAACAGCGTGTACCCCCACGCATTGGTGACCAGGAGAATGAATTACAAACACGAGAGGCAGACGTTCTTTAAGTTCTGCAACTCGAACCCATAGTATTTTGTGTTTAATAGTGCTACCTTTGGAATCACGATAGTCATTCTGAGTCCCAAAAAATAAATTTTCATTGTAAGACTGAACACAGTAGTAAGAGTCACTCACAATAAGAGTAGTCACTCAAGGGTCAGCATACTCCAGTGCAAGCACCAAAGCAGGTAGCTCTGCCAACTGAGCGGTACAGTCCCCTAATGTCTGTGTATGCACGACATCGGACATTAACTCTCCATTTACCATAGTACCAAACACTATTGCGCAGGCCGCTAAATATGCATGCTTTGACCCCATCACCGATTCCGTTGATCTGTCAGTGTAGATGATACAATGGAAATTCTCAAGCTGGCGCATGGCCTGAGGAGCCGGATGAACAAATTCATACTGCAAGTACTCCTGAGTTTGCGAAGAGGAATCCAAGGCAAACGTGACATCGGGAGACGTCAAGGATGTGGCCCATTGTATCCAACGTTGATGCAAAGCTTTTGAATTCTGTGCACTGTATTTGTCACTGCCTCAAAGGCACGATACGGTGTAACAACCAACATGCGTTTCCCCTGCGACAGCGTTCGTTCCTGTAGAATCGCCATCTGCACTGCAGTCAAAACTTTTTCCACAGAATAAAATCGCATTTCAGCCAAACTGTACAAGTGTGACTTGTAAGCAATAGGGACTGTCACCCTCATTAAAAGTCAGTTACGTGAAACCCACAGCACCAGGAACAATTCTTATTACCAGGTTGGTGTGTTTATCACGAGTCAGTAACTATTTAGATTCAAGAAGATCAGACTGCAAAGATTGCAATATTGCAGAATGTTCTGACAGCCAGAAAGATTTGATGAAAGTAGGTTTACCAAGGCATAAAGCGGCTTGATACGCTGGGCATGATCGGGAATGTAAGTACGCCCAAAGTTAAAAAAAAAAAAAACAGTAAAGATTGTAGTTTTTTCAGAGTTGTGGGAGCTCACAACTGTGCGCATTTCTTCAAGAAGTGAGGTGCTAAACTTCGACCTCCATTGTTGAGCTCATAGCCCAGGAACAACCCTGTATACTTTGGAATGTGTGATTTTGCAAAGTTAAATTTGTAACCGAAGTCTGCAAACATGCAAATGATGCGGTCAACGCAACACAGATGCGGCCATAATTGGTCGTTTGTGAGATAAATGTCAACATGCGAGCATTCATCAGTCGAGTTTCTCCAAAAGAGACAATACAAGCGGCAAAGACGCCTGGGCTGTTCTTGTAACCCATCTCTAATCATTTGAATTGATGCTGTTTGCCGCCAGAAGTAAAAGTTGT
Organism: Lissotriton vulgaris; assembly: GCF_964263255.1. Taxonomy (NCBI): domain Eukaryota; kingdom Metazoa; phylum Chordata; class Amphibia; order Caudata; family Salamandridae; genus Lissotriton; species Lissotriton vulgaris. The sequence continues at coordinate 1,057,793,462 of NC_141687.1, forward strand.
CCATTGACTACTAATAGAGGACAGGTTATGGCTAAAAAAGCCATTGGATATGTCTAGTGTGGTCTTAAACCATTTACGCACGAGACTATCCACAAGGGCTGAACTGGGAGTATTCTGTACCGTGCAGGTCCGACAATGAGAGTTTAAGTGCCGGTAATCCAATACCAAATGGTATGAGCCATCAGGCTTGGTCACAGTAAAAAGAGGATTATTTATCGGAGACACACATGTTTCAATTGCACCTTGATATTCCAATTGGTCAAGGATTTCCGCCATGGGAGCTTTCGCTTCACGTCGCATGGGATATTGGGGTTGAGGTTGTGGCATAGACTGCAATGGTATCTCCTGTTTGGGGGAAAATTTGTCCCATCCACATTGAGTACCGTACAACGCCAGTGCAAGCACCTTAGCCCACTCTTCTGCGAAATTCAGCGCCTGCTCTTTCGGCACAGTGTGTGTGAAACTAGGGAGGATTACCTCCTCCCCTCTCGGAGTGGCCAAAACGAAGGGTGGGGCCAGTCGGCCTCCGCCGACAAATTGTCATAGGTAGTAGTCAGATTTTCCCAAAATACCCCTTTTATAGTGCGTTGTATGTCACCATCAATTAAAAGGACTATTTCATAAAGTCTTTCAGGGGTAGCCACTCTAGTGTCAGGTGTCTCAACAGCAAGGAACGTGTCAGTTGCTGTCACCTTCAGAAATGGACGCAAAGCTTCCCGCCCTACAGTAATTTCTGCTGTACTGTCTAGCATAGCAGCGTCCGCGCCCATGTCCTGTTCCGAAGCTGTGTTCTCACTAACGGTGGCATACCTCGCTGTTAAAGCGGCAACTTTCTTCTTCTAAAACTGGGGTCTTTGACGCGGAAAGTAGTCTTGCTTGCCTTTACCTTCGGTCTAGCAGGGCTCCTCAAGGCTTTGTTGGGCACTCCGACCTCTGCCGCTGTTTCCTCCACCGGTTGGTGAGACCAATGTATCCTTCAAAGTGTGAGGAGAACGTTGATCAGGAACCTGAAAACAATCGGGTGACTTAATATTAGCGCGGTCGCGCAAATCATATTGTGCGCTCAGTAGACACAGGTATTGGCTAAGCAGGATGTGACCCCGGTTTCTGTTGCTGTTTCCCCTGTTTTTTATTCTTATTCCAATTCTGCTTTGGAACATTGGGGCGTTCATCCTTATCAGAATTCGCCACCTTAGTTTGCTTTTGTGCTGTTGTCTAAGCAAAAGGCTTAACACCCAAACTATTGCAGCCAATGGTCTTATAAGCCTCCGCAATGATTTCTGGTAACTGCAGGGGCTTATCGGCATCGAGGACATCGCGTAAAGCATTAGACACCTAGAGGTTCACCGCACCGCAGGGACCCCAGGTATTCAAGGGGAATTTGTTCCCCATCTGCAAACGCGCCAGGGGACGCGTTTGCAGAGTGGTGCAAGGAGGGGGCGTAGCCTCCGACGCAATCCCATTTGTTTTTTGGGGGGGGGGAGGTTAAGAAGGGGGGGCTGTGTGCCCCCCTTATTTTTCTAAATTATTGGCCCTGGGGACCCCATCCGCCAGGGCCTGCCCCCAATTTTTTTTTTTTAAAGTAGAAATCGGGAAGGGGGCCGCATGGCCCCCCCCCCCTCCCAAGACCATAATTTGCTCTGGGGACCCCATCCCCCGGGGCATGGCCCTTTCTATTATTTTGGAGGGGGGCTGCCTTGCCCCCCCTAATGTGGCCACTTATGGCCCCGGGGACCCCACCACCCGGGGCGGCCTTTTTTTTTTTTTTACTTTTAATTGTTTTCAATTTGTGGAGGCCGCGTCGCCCCCCTCCCGGGCCACTAATAGCCCCGGGGACCCCATCTCCCAGGGCTGACCCTCTCCGTTGGGGGCCGTGGGGTGTCTCCAATCCCCCCACGGTCCCAGGCTTTGCTTTTCCACATGGGGAGCAGCTAACATGCTGCTCCCCCTGTATCATTGCAATCTGCTTTGCTATTTGGAAGAGAGAGCAGGTTTCCTGCTCTCTCTTCCGAATAGCAAAGCTCCCGCCCTGTCATTGCGTACTACAGTGTCCCGGGGTGGGCGGGCCTGGTGGATGGCTGTCCCCAGGGCCCTCGAGAACTCCAGGAGGGGGGCCGCCCGGCTCCCCCTCCCACTTTTTTCAAAGCCCCGGGGTGTGGTGGTCCCCAGGGCTGGGGGGTCCGTCACAGACCCACCCAATTTACATATTTAAAGACCGGGTGGGGGTGGACCCTGGGGCGTGTGGGGGCGGGCTTGCAACTCTCTCCCTCATACAGGGTATTTTATTTATAAAAAAAAGCCCGGAGCTGCTGGGGGGGGGGCATGAGTCCCCGACATTCTTTTCGAAAAGCCCCGGGGGTGGCGTTCTTCGGGGCTGGGGGGGCCTGAGAGCCCCCCCGCAACAAATGTAAAGAAGCCCCGGGGGTTGGCGGTCCCCGGGGCTGGGGGGGGCCTGAGGGCCAATTACCAAAGAAGCGTTTTGGGTTTTGTTTTTTTCTGGCAAGATCCACCCATCCTGCGCGGATTTTGCAGATTTCAAAAAACAAATTGGGCCTTGGGGGTCCTTGTGGGACCCCCTGAACAGGCCTAGGGGGTCAGGGTGTTTCTACCCTGCCCTTTTTTCAGGTTTTGCTAGTTTTTTATTTAGGCTTAGTGTGCCTCGGTTCTACAATCTACAATTTCAAGCAATATGGTTGGTAAAGACCATATTAAATATAAAGATGAATGGGCCTACCAAAAATAACTATTTTTAATATACATCCAGGTAACTGCTAGCGAACAACCGTAAAAAAGGAGTTTTCGTTGTCACGTCTATAAATACTTACCACACTCACAAATGCAAATATACATGAGGGAGTATATATGTGTATACTCTTCTAAAAGTGGATCTATTTGGATACCTACTATGTACACACAGCGGGAGGACACAGATTCTGTCTTAATGAACAAGTGGAACACCACACCATTCTTGTTTCTATTCTCTTGTGGAGATTAATTACACTTCACTCCCTCCTCTACTAGCACTGAATACCGCTACTCAATCTGTGCACAGTATGTGAATCTAGAAGACGTCTTTGCTGCAAAGCTAAACTACTAACTTACCTGCAAGAATAGTTTTGCAGCTTAGACTCTTCTAGATTCACATACAACCCTCCCCTGTGAAGGAGGGTTGTATGTGAATCTAGAAGAGTTTGAATGTAAGGATAGAACATTGTTGTGCAACAAGTTATTTCATTTTAATGTGTCCAGACTCATAGTAAGAGTCATTAGGCTAGACATATCTGTTTATAAGAATTTTATTATGATTGATATATTTATGGTTTTAGAATTATTTATATATAGGAAATGAAATTTTGACAGATTAGTAAAATGTGTACATATTATGAAATAACTTTGATAAAATAGAGATGCACAGTACTATTTATAGCGATTTTTTGCACAATAGATACCGAATTTTTTCAGTGATTTATAGCAAACTGGCATTTATGCTGATCAGGAGTATGAAAAGCTACATTAGTCCATTGTTTACATGAGTAAATTATTTACATTTCTGAATGCCGTACAAAATTACGAAGGTATATATAGACAGTACTGCACTTTCATAATAAGAGGCAAAAGCACAAGTATGTTTTCTATGTTTTTTGCTTAAAGCCTATCATGTGATGTGTGCACTGTGGGGGTGGCAGTTTGAAACTAAGTTTAAAATGCCTCATTTGCTGCTAAAAACTTTGGTGTGAGCAAGAGCACGGCTGTGCTTGAAACGCGTCGCAGCAGAGCAGGGCGTTAATAAAAAAGACCTTCCTGCCTGATTCCGGTGGTCCGTCCCTTCATTTCCTGTGTTCGGGTGCTGAAGGATTGTTGCTGATATATATATATATATATATATATATCTATACTACTATTATAAAGAGAGAACTTGCACCTTTTGGCAAGGTAAACTCGAAAAGTACACCACCAATCCGAACACCCTAGACATCATTGAAAACTGCAGGGCAAGCAGAAGGACATAGGCTATCTAAAAAAAAAAAATACGTTGTTTTAAAAAAAAGTATAAATAAAAAAAAGTAGTCCCTTGCAACTAGCACCGGCCGCGACGTCTGCGTGATGACATCGGGAGCGCAGGAAGGAGCGGCGTGGAAGCAACAGGTAGAGCGTACTGTCTTTTGAGGACGGGAGTCATTATCATAACAGCCCCCCCATGTGGTTGTGGCTCGCAGACTGTGGTGGTGGAGTGCATGGAAGGAAAAGCACAAAGGGCTGTTCTGTTCGGGAACGTGCAAGAGCAAGGCATGACAGGACAGCGTCAGCTTTATGAAGCAATGCAGAACTTTCATTCCAGAAATTCTTACAGAAAAAAGTATGTTATCCAGATTTTTATGAAGTTGTTGGCGTTTAAAAAAGCTTTGCTACGGACAGCCTTAACTTAAAGGGTTGTGTAGCGAAAAATCCAACTCAAGAGTTAAGACTTAACATTTCTTGGAATCCGGTTTAGGGAAATGAGCATTAATACTGTGAAATGAAAATTCTTTCAAAAGTAGATCACTTATTTTTTTTACTTCTGCTTGTATTCTCTATTAACACTAATCGATGTAAGGAGTACTTTGTTAAAAGAGGCCCTCCTAACACGTCAAAGGTGCCTTCTCAGCAGTCTGTTTTATATGACCTGTAGAGGGCAGCCATGCACTTAGAAAGATTTTGTGTTGGTTCGTGTGTTTTTTCTCATCGAAAGGGAGACAGTTTCTTTTACCGTGGAACCTTCAAAAAAGAGGCATTGAAAGATAAGTAATAAATACATTTAAATGAGAAGAGCTACGGAGATCTCTTTCAGTTTATGGATATTGGTGAAAATTGTGATAGAAGGGGGTTCCATAAACAGTGCAAAAGCAATACAAAATGTGCAATAATAATGTGTCCTTTAGCTATAGGTTGGCCCTAAAGCCTCATTGCCCCCAGGCAACGCTGGGGCGGGCTGCTAGTATATATATATATATATATATGTATATGTGTATGTATGTGTGTATGTATATATGTATATGTATATATACTTCACCTGCACCAGGCTCGCCCACTAACGAACCAGTATCCCCTATGGGAAGCTGCTGAGGATCAAACTGAATAGTACTTAATGATTTTCATAAATGTGCAAATGAAAATATAGGGAGATTTAGAGCTCAAGGTTACGGGGAGCAAGTACTGAGAGATTCATTGCATAAGGTACAAGGGACAGCAAGACAGGATTTACTAAAAGACAGGAGTTCTAAGAAAAAGTAAGAGGAAAAATTCAGGATGATAACCACCCTCTCCAGTGCGGTGGATCAACTAAGATCAGTGTTGAGAAGGAATTGGAATCTATGGAAATCTTATCTTATATCTTATAAACTTATATTGGTGAGGACATCCCTGCTCGTCCTATGCTCACTTTTAAAAGAGCAAGGGCCTTGAGGGATTCTTTAACCAAGAGCTATTTCACGAAAACTGCACCTAAGCCCTTTGGCAAAGAGCTACAGGGGTTCTTCCCGTGTGGTAGATGTAAGGCTTGTAGGACCAGCAAAGAAGTTCTATCATATCAGGTGTTAGGATCAGAGAAACCCCGTTGGATAAGGAAGTTTATCACATGCAGTACTCCTTACACTGTTTATTGCTAGGTATGCCCTTGTGGGCTGATACATTGGTAGTACCATTCACCAAACTAAGATAAGGATCTTAGAACACACAAGGGCGATAAAGAACTGTGATGTGGCATGTACCAGCACACCCTAGAGTTGGGGTTAGAGTAGCAAGACTAAGGAGATTGGAGTCAAGGTATATTATTGACCTTGGAACCAAACTCCTGGGGGATTGAACAGTAATGAGGAGTTGATGGTGCATCTAGGATAAAGGGCTCTCTTCCTTTTTGACACCTCTGATTATCCCCTCTCTCCTCTGTGACCTTTTTGAGATCCTGTATATAGTGATATAGTGTACATACTCTGCACTTTGTAGCAATTGAAATGTAATATTATGAATATGAAATTTGAATCCCTTTCTTTTCTCATTTTTTTTTTCTTTCTCCATCCTCCCCTCCCCCCCTCCTTTTTCCTCTAATGTTCGAATTAGGATATGACAAGTTTACCTGAACTCTCAGCTCAATAAACACATACAAGCAAGATTATACTTATTCAACAGCCAGACCCAATCGCATGGAAAAAAGGGGGGAAAAAATAATCTGAGCTTGCACACACACACACAGGGGGTTGTAGCCTGACCAGGGGAGTCAGGTTTCACAACCATCCATAAGAAAAGAGGGGGAAAAAAGCACTTTCCGACTCCAACTACTAGATGGCAGAATATGCACAGTATGTGAATCTAGAAGAGTCTGTGCTACAAAACTATTGTTACAGGTAAGTAACTAGTTTCGATATGGGTTGCTTAAGCTATGACCTACAAAATGCACATCTCTGATCAGACAAACTATCACAGACATTAAACGCATTGTAAAAAGGATGACTCTTAAATTATTTTTGCTCTGACTGCTACTTTCACAGGCCCACCCTAGTTGTCGAACATCAGGCCTCGAAAAATCGTAAAAATATTTCCAGACCTGCAGGTCTAGTATTTTGAACAATCTACTCAACCTAACTATAATGTACTTGACCTGTGAATGGGTCTCAAATTGTGACATCCATAGGCAAATATTAAATTTTTTATAGAGCCGCCTTTTTTGTCCTCCTCACAAGTGCACCTTCAAATGTGCAAGTTCAGCATTTCAGCTGTACAAAAAACTTTTTATTTAAGAGACTTAAATTTTGCTCCATGTATGTTAAGATCTAGTACACATATAGAGAACACATGAACCATGACTTGCTTCTTAGTTCACTAATAGCATTGTCATCAGGGCGGAGAAGGGGATGTTTTTAAGTTAATATTTAAAAACTCACTTTGAATGAATATATTACTAAAATATGATGTGGTAGCGCACTGTCCATTGCGAACAGCACATTTTCCATTGAAATGGTCACAAACTATGTAATTGGCATGCTGTTTTACGGATAAAACTATTTAGCTTATTCACAATCTGTGGATTTTGGGTTTCAGCAATATTTATCATTTTCCCATCACCAAGTAAAGTGTTCTGATTTGTTTTCATCCCATTAAAATCTTTTTAGGGCTCGCGCCCTGTGTTGCACTGCACAGCAGTGCTCGCAGCGCGAGCCCTTTAGTAGGTGAAAAACAGGGTTTGTAAGCTGCCCTAGGAATCGCACACGCTCGTGCGTGTGCTTTTCCTTTTGTGGGCAGCTATTGGCATTTGCGTGCGTATTTTAATGAAAGACTGCACGCAATAGACCACAGGTGGGCGCATTGCTCCGCCCATGACCTATTGGTGTCTATTACACGCTTGGTGCACGTAATAGACACCAATAGGCCATGTGGTCACGTGTGGCGCGCGCGCACCACTCGTGGGCGTGTTAGCAGCAGAGGCGCTGCAACAGACACTGGCTGACAGTCACACTCGCTCTTTAACTTGTGAGCTTTTTCTTTTGAACACGCTTGTTTTTTTTTTTTTTTTTGCCTCCTTAATATCCCTTCTTCAGCTCGAGGCTGATGATTTGGAATCTGTGACTTAAAAAAAAACAGCTTAAAGTTTAAAGGTGTCTTTCTTTCTGCCTGCCATTCTGTCAAGCGACAACCCCTTCTTCCCCCCTCACCCCCTTCTACCAAGCCTGGCTATGTTCAGCTATTGAATGAAGGGTGCCCGGGTTGTCTGGGGGCCTCCTCCACGTATTATAAGCAAACACCTCTCATTTTCGCTGTAACCGCTTATCCAAGAGGGAGGGGTCTGTTCACCTAGCACAGCAGCCTCAGCGCATATTTTGAATGCCTCTCATAGTTGTCATATGCCATATTTTTCCCTTAATCCTTGCAGAGCAAAATCTTCTCTTCCCTTGCCAGACTTGCACTATGTGCCTATTTAAAAACATTATCTTTGCAGCAGTATATTAAAAAAGGGCTAGCATTGTTTGGTATTTGTACTTATTCAGTGCTTCATAAAACTGACAGGGCGGATTGTACTTGGTTGGAAGGGTGTTAGATTTTTTTGGGTAGCCTATGTGAGAAATGTTTTGTGGTCCTGCATGATGTCTAGAGTTGCGCACTTATCCTGCCATCTGCCACTGCGCTTAAGTGAATATTAGATTGAGGACGTTTCAGCTTTATATTAACTTTATATATTGGAACAGGGCATTAGCCAGGTCTGGTAGCTCATTAGAATAATGCATCCACTACAGGGGTCTGTGCTTGACCTCATGGTCACAGGTTTGAATCATTGTGATTAAACTCCGACTTTCATCTTCTGAAAGTGATAAAATGAGTGTTGTTGAGTAAAAATGCTCATCTGTTATTTTAATGCCAAGGTACACTTCTGGGTGAATTTGTGCTTTACAAGTGAACATGTTGTGTGGGTTACAAGCATGCATACTGTTGTGCATGCTATGTGTCGGTTTGACTGACTTGGGGCACTAATAAAGCTCGCAGATTCCTTGATGGGATCACTAGGCACTCATGACCTAAGCTGCCTCAGAAAAGATGTGCCCTCAGCAAGGGTTTGAAGGCAGATAAAGAGAAGTGAGAGATACTGGTTCATGTGATAACATCTGCCATCCTCGTTCGGCTAATATCTCAGGTTCTTGGATGGGCATGGTCTTCATTCCTATGACGGTGACAGAGACCTGGTGTGGCAATGCCAACAGATTTAACTTAAACAATGACAGGAGTTTGATATCCTTAAAATATTCTAGTTTTCATCAGTCCGTATTAAAACCAAAATTTGCTTTCATAACACCTGAAATATATTTTGAAGTGTTTGAACAGTTCATTTGCAAGATATTTAAATGTTGTTAGATAAAAAAAACTGACATCCTGCAGTGTAATTTCACATTCTTTGCACTGTAGGATTGTCACAGTTTCATAACAAAATCCTCTAACTTTGCAGTCAGAAAAAAAGTTAACACCAACCTCTAGAATAAAATAAGCCAGAAGTTGTAAGAAGACATACGCGAATCAATACTAATTCAACACCTATCCTTTATTGGAGCCTCGTCTTGGATAGTAAGCACTATATAAATGCAATTACAATACAATAAGCTGATAGTTGACCTCTGTACCTGAACTAGAGTAAATAAGACAAGATTTACAACACCAGTCCTTTTGGGGCACCAGCGCTTTTGGGCAGAGCGAGACGGAGAGCCCAACTCTCTAAGAGGGAGGGTGGGGGGGGGGGGCATGCTCTTTAAGCAAGTGAATTCAAAGAGCAACCACCCCACCACTTAACAGTGGGGAATTGAATACTACAAGCCTTCCTTCTGGAGTGGATCATCAGCATCGTCCAACATTGGTTTAGGAAGTTGGCTACCTTTTATAGTGGACCAAAACGTGGTACTATATGTAGAGTACAGCCAACCCTTGCTGGTTTCCAGAGACATAAATGATAAGACTAAAAGCTCATGTGGTAGTGCGAGTGCGTAGTTTAGCCTTATCAGAGGGTAGTGCTAAGCATTTGTGGCACTCGGAGGCAATAATTGAGACACCCTCAGATTAAATCCAAAACTAATTTACATAAAGAACTGATCTTTTTATATAAATGTTTATATGAAGAACTTCGTTAAAGGCCGTGGCCACGGAGCAAATGGGGGAAGACGCGTGTGCACAGAGCTCCGCGCTGCCCGGGTCAATATCATGATGGGGGAGACTGAATCGAGCCCCCGAAAAGTTGTACGGGGTCGCTTAGGGCCAGGGACTGAAGAGACGACCGTGGCGACACATCCGGATGCTGAAGACCTGGGGATCTCCGCGCCGAGCTGCCCGCAGGAAGGAGGGACAAGATGGCGGCCGGGACTGTGCATTAGCGGAGCCGGGAGACAACTGTGTGGACGACGTGGGGACATTGGAGGAAGTCTGGTCCTGCATGGCGGCGACTACATTGACGCGGATTCCGCCGTCTGCTAACACACATGGATCGGAACTGCACACTGGTGGTGCGGAGCTGAGGAACCTCCTGCCACTGCGACTCCGGAGGTGAAGAGGAACAGGGTGGGACCACCGGAGTAGAAGGTGAAGCGGCGAGACGGTGAGCCGGGATTACTCCCGGTTGCGGAAGCAGCTGGGAGGCTTGTGGTGCTGTTCAGCCTCTGCCTAAGAGGCTGATTGAAAGGGAGAGCCGCTATTTTAAGCGCTGGGAGAGACGGCAGCGCAGAGGAGCCGGAGGACGACATCGTTGGGTGCAGCTGAGGCGGGATGGTAACCGGATGCTGCAGGCTGGCGGCGAAACATTGGTGCAACACTGAGCGGCAGAAAGGCATTCCGAGGTGAGCGGAGCCCTGCCTGTGAGGCACATACTATTGTGAAGAGGGACAAATGGTGGCAGAATAGCCCATTAGGCTGTGGCTTCACTGTACTGAGCTTTGGTGAGGCTTGAAGCACTAATCCGGCGCAGGGGACAGGGCAGCAGGGTTTGACCTGGCTGGGTTGCTGAGGACAGGTTCCCAGCGTGCTCCCCAATAACAGCAGGCCGGAGGTGAGATTCAGGGGCGCAAGGAGAGATTTTGCGGCCTTGGAGTGATGCCTGAGAGTGAACCCTTATCAATAAGCACCCAGCTGACTGAAGGCGGACATATATGCCTGGTATAGTGCGCCAGGAGATGCAGCAAGGGAGAACTGGAGTGAAAGAAAGGCGGCCGAACTGAGGAAGCGCCAAAATAAAAGCAAGGACCAACTAGGAGCAGTGCCTTCCTGGTAGTCCAGGGGAAGGGATAGCGGTGGGCACACTTTGTGAGACTCCCTGGAGGGACTGCCATAGCCGCATGGACATCTGGATCATTCCTTCGGACCTGGGGTGCACGTTCCTGGTGCCCATGGGAGGTGAGGGCTCCTGGGGGGGCGCTGCTGAGTGGCTGGCCGGTGTTTGAGGCTCGAAAGTGCTGTTTGCAGAGCATGGCACGGGCCCTGGCCGGGGGTGATTGAGGTAGTGGCCCAACGAGGTACCTGCCTGTGGGGCGTGAGGAGAAAATTGAGGCAGGGGAACAATCATTGGGTGGAGGTAAAGCCGGAAGTTATTGCTGGTGGACCGTTCATATCACCGTCCACTGGAGGGAGGCCGGAATTGCTGATAGGATTCGCACCGCAGGGAATAATGGGGAAGCCGAGAGGAAAACAGATGGGAGCGCCCCCCGAGCAAGAAGAGGAAACGGGAGTGCCAGACAAGCACGAAGAACATCTGCAGCAATCTGAAGGGATGCTGCAATAGGTGGATCAAATCCTCAAGGCCATCTGACACCAGGGAGGCGCTGCAACTGGACATTGCACATGTGGCATAAGGGTTGGGGTTGCTCCGAGCTGACCACTCTAAATTGGCCGACTGGGTAAAAGAAACGGAGGCTACTTTGGAGATCTGGAGCCTCCACGAACGGCAATGGAATCCCAAATGACGGATGTCCAGTGCAGACTACAGGTGCTGGAATGGAGAGCGGAGGATGCTGAAGGGAGGAATAGAAGGAATAACATACGAGTGGTTGGATTACCCGAAGGAGTGGAGGGAGCCATCATCGTGGAGTACTTGGAAGCTTGGCTGAGGGTGGAGGTGGCGCCTGAGGGCCTCTCCTCGTTCTACACTCTGGAATGAGCACATAGAGACCTGACATGCCCACTAGCCTCTGGAAGGCCGCCTAGACCAGTGGTGGCCAGATTGCTTCACTATAAAGACAGGCATCTCTTGCTACACAAAGCTCGTACTGCAGGTCCTTACAAGGTGGGAAACGGGAAAGTAACGCTGTTCCTGGACTATACACTCTAAGTACAGCGCAAACTAACATTATTCCTGGAAGTCAAAAATGCACTCAGAGATGAGGGCCTACAATATTCCGTAATATTCCCGGCACGGCAAAAGATAATACTGGATGGTAAGATGTACTTCCACGACGGCCCCAAAATGGCCTGGCACTGGCTGGAACTGGAGAAGCAGGGCGTGACAGGGGTGCTCCAGAGGAGGGACCGCGACGAATACGACGACACTGCGCGGAGGCATCGAAACCCACTGGGACACAAAGAAGGAACGCTCAGCTGCTTTACAAGCTGTTGCAGCCATTTCGCAAGAGACAGGAATGGTGGCAGAGGAGGCGTCAAACTCAGAGAAGGCATTGGCGGGGTCGGATACAGAGAATCGGACACAGGAAGTGTACCTCTGCCACATGTGACAGCTGGAACGGCGGACAAGATGGTGGATGCATAGTGCCAGGACTTGGCTCTGGGGGCTGTTGAGTTGGGGAGAGCTCTGGTTCCGGATTGGGGGCATCTACTAGGGGTTTGAATGATGCCCGAGTGATGGTGGTAAGAGGAGTCGGTGTGGTCCTTGGAGTCAGCAATGTGGTATTCTCGCCAAATTTTCACCCTGGATGGGGCTGACTAGTTCTATCGGGGACACAGCGCAAGCTGCTGAAGGTATAGGAAGTCGACCCTCTGAGGCCTTGAGACCTCCCCCCCCCCCCCCCCCCCCCAATTTTGTGAGAGTGGGTTCCTTAGGTTTTTACTACAGGAACGGGTTGTGTGGTAGTTTGGATGGGTACTAATGTTGTAGCGTCTGTCCTGGGGGAGTGTAGTTGGGGGGAGAGATTTGGGGGTTGGTTGGGGTAAGTAAATTCACTGGTGTGTTTCACTATGTTGGGCAATGTTTTATAAGAAACTGGTTTCTGTATGGGTTCGCTACATGATTTGAAATGTTTTACCTGGAATGTACGGGGGCTCCATTCGATGCTTAGACGCCACGAAGTACATGCTTATCTGGTACGACGGGGGACCCACATAGCCTTTCTACAAGAGACACATATTACTAAATCTGAAGGGCTAGCCCTGAAACGTAGATTGAGGTGCAATTATTTTACACAACTTATTCGGCATTTGCTAGGGCGGTGTTAATTTGGGTTGCGGCGGGAGTCCTGTTCCAGCCGACCCAACAATCGACCCAGAGGGGAGGTTTGTGGTGGTGACCGGCCGCCTCAATGGTACCGATCTGACTCTGGGTAGCATATATGCCCCTAAAGTTTACCAGGCTTCCTTTTTTGGACATTTGTCAAGTAAGTTAGTGCCATATTTCACTGGTTCGACATTGATGGGGGAGACTTTAATTCTATTGTGGATGTAGGGGATGGACATGTCTCGCCCCCCGCTTCCGGATGCCCCGATCTATAGGCTCTCGAAGGCTAGAAGGGGGTGGCAGAATGATTGGGGATTGGTGGACACCTGGCAGGAGCATCATTTGGAAGCGCTAGATTACTCTTACTATTCCGGCATCCATGATTTGCACGTGCGGTTGGACTCTGTATTATGCACGCCGGATGTGCATGCCAAAGTCAGTCATAGTGAATACCTAGCTAGGACAATATCGGACCATAATCCGTTACTAGTGCAGATTCGATGGGTCCAAGAGATCGCTGTGATACGGATCTGGCGATTTAGACTAGAGGCCTTAGATGAACCGGCCTTTTGTCCACATCTCGGAACGGGTATAACCCAATATTTTGCTGAGAATCAGGGCACAGCGCCATCGGTCATGGTTGAGTGGGACGCCTTTAAGACTTTAGTTAGGGGATTATGTATTGCCAAGACGGTGGGAGTGCGGAAAACGCTATTGAACGATATAGAGGTGGCAGAGCATAGGTTACGCAAAGCTGAGAGGGCTCGTCCTGAAGATAAGAGCATACACAGGGAGGTTATGGAGGCTAGAGAAGCAGTGGCGGCTCAGGTGGAAAGGCTAAGCTCCTTTGATTATAAGTCTTATCAGGCAAAGGTGCATGCGGAGGGAGATAAATCCGGCACGCTGTTAGCATGGTTAGCTAATCCGCATGTCTGGGGCACGCCTATATTGGGAATATCGGCGCCACCAGGGAACTTGGTGTGTACGCAGCAAGGGATAAATGGCCTGTTCTTAGACTATTATACTGCACTTTATTGTAGCCAACTACGACAGGATGGGGACGCCACAGAGGAGTTTCTCTCTGAATTGATATTGCCTAGGTTGGAGAAGGAACAAGAGGATATGTTAGGGCAGGCGATCACGCTTGGTGAAATTAGGGGTGTGATTAAGAACATGGCACTCAACAAAACGCCAGAGGTAGATGGCCTGCCCACAGAATTTTATGCTACATATGTCGATTGCTTAGCGCCACGATTGTTAGCGATGTATCAGGCAGCATGGATGGAAGGGAGGCTACCGGCGACCACTTGTGAAGCTATTATCATCCCATTATTGAAATCTGGGAGAGACTCGACCGACTTGTCAGCGTATCGCCCATTGTCAATGCTGACCACTGAATACAAAGTACTGGGTAGAATTCTTGCAACCAGACTCCTCCCGTACATGACGCAGCTGGTCCACTCGGACCAAGCGGGCTTCATTCCTATGCGAAACACAGCTATAAATGTAAGGCGACTGCTCCTTATCTTGGAGGGGAATCGCAGCTCGACTACTGTGGCTGCGGTCCTCTCAGTAGACATTGAAAAGGCTTTTGATTGTTACATTGGCTGTTTTTATTTCAGGTTATGCGAATGATGGGCCTAGGAGAGTGTTTCTTGAAGTGGACCCGAATCCTTTATCACACAGCGATAGCCCGGGTGTGGAGCGGGCAACGAGGCAGGAGTGTTCTTTGTCACCGCTGCTGTTCACACTAGCGATTGAGCCATTAGCGGCACGCGCCAGAATGGGGAACTATTATATTGGCCTGGACCTGAGAGGAGATATGCAGTACATCTCGCGTTATGCAGATGATTTACACATGTACCTGGCTAACACCGCAGAATCCTTGATAGGGGCGACGACGCTGCTGCGCGGGTTTGGCGAGGCGTCAGGGCTTCAGGTGAATTGGGTGAAGACCTGCTTGTTCCCTGTGAGACATGGCGGAGAACCCCCATCAAGTAGGAGGTATACGATGGAAATCACGCTGTTTACCGTATCTGGGGACCCACATTTACCATAAGCAAGAGGATTTGCTGGAGGGTAATATAAATAGAGCACTTAGAGGGATTAAAGGGAGTGTGGCATTTTAGAGCACGTTACCACTTTCGGTGGCGGGCTGAGTGGCATTGTTGAAGATGGTGGCGTTGCCTCGATTGTTATACTACTTCAGAACACTACCGATAAGAATACCAGGCTCGTCATTTAAAAGGCTCAGATCCTTAGTGGGGGAGTTTATATGGGGGAATGGCAGGCGTCGAGTGGCCTTGACCACGATGATGCGACCAAGAGCCGAGGGAGGATGGGCGTCCCGGATTTTGAGCAGTACTACTTGGCAGCTCAGCTGCAGTGGTTCACCCAGGCAGTGGCAAGGGAATTCAGGGACCCAGATGGACCGGAGGTTCGATGGATACCACGTCATGTCTTATTGTTTGTTATACTTGGTCGGCGACTGAAGCTTGACACATTAACGCATGAAGAGCGGACGCTGAGATTATGTTGGAACAGCAGCCAGAAGAGAAGGCGGGT
Source organism: Lissotriton vulgaris (assembly GCF_964263255.1). Classification (NCBI taxonomy): domain Eukaryota; kingdom Metazoa; phylum Chordata; class Amphibia; order Caudata; family Salamandridae; genus Lissotriton; species Lissotriton vulgaris. The sequence goes on from NC_141687.1 coordinate 1,057,808,967, forward strand.
TCTACGGCCATATGCGCCGGAGATCCAGCTGGACATGTGCACAGCACTTCCGCATGGGGGAGATTGGTCTGCCTTAGCTGCATTGGAAGACCAGGGAGTACAAATGGTAGGGGACCTGTATGAAGAGGGCGTTCATTTGCCTTTCCAGACGCTGCAAGACCGATACTACCTACCCAGGGGTGCTTTCTTGCTGCATTCAGCCCTCACAGCAGCAATACAACGTAGGTGGGGTGGAGGGCTAACTGAGCCACAGACATCTTTAACGTGCCAGTATATAGTGATATATATAGTGATGGCTGCAGGGACCTTTAAGGTCATAATGTGCTTGTAAAGGAGGATGGGGAGGGCGGGAGACAGCCGCTAAGACTATTGCAGGGGAAGTGGGAAGCAGATCTGGGTAAAGAAATCCCTGACTCGACGTGGTAGAGTATAATAGAGAGGGCATGGAAGAGTACGCGCAATGTCAGGTTTCAGCTCATTCATTTCTATATATTGCACAGGGCGTACTTAACCCCGGCGCAAATTAATAAATATTTTATTGTAGACACAGCCAGATGCCCACGGTGCAACTTGGAAGAAGCAGAATTTATTCACATGATGTAGAGTTGCCTGCAATTAGGAACATATTGGGAGGAAGTGGTTGAGGTCTTATGTGGGGTGATGGATAGGCAGATAGATCCAAACATCGGAGCATGCATGCTGCACTGGTTTCCTCATACAAACAAGACTAAAGTCACGAATAAGTTCCTGGACCTAGGGCTGATACTAGCTAAGAGGGAATTAACGAAGAAATGGAAATCCAAGCAAGGACCTAGCGTTGAGGACTGGAAGGTAGAGTTAACAAGGTGGGCAGCAAACGAAAGCAAGGTACGGCTCCAGCTAGCTAGGAGATCTAAATGTGAAAAGGCATTGGAAGCTGCCCAAGCGTGGGAAGCTCTAGTGGCACTGTTACAGATACCTGAACCAGTGTCGGATGGGGAATTGTTAGATACGCTGGTGGGGACGCCTTGTATAGGGAGACTGTATTGGGGTACCTATCCATTCCAGGAGACATAGTAGCAGAATTAGGAAAGATGGTAACTTGTTTGGCCAACCCGGTGAGAGAGCGAGCTATATTCCCATGACCAACTCACATACTGCATGACTTTAGCAGGATGGTAATGTCGAACACACCGGTGGAGAGGGTTAGGGAGGGACAAAGGGGTGAGCATGTTTTGTGATTAGAAGGGAGCCTTCATTGAATAAGCTGATGGCACATGGACTCACGGAGCGAGCATACCTGACTATAGTTGTAAATTGGACGATGTGTATCATAAGGGGATATATATGCAAGGAAAAGGGTGAACAATGGAATTGAGTTTTACCTGTATGCCATGCCAGAGAAATGCGATCTTAAGAAATCAAGAAGTGTACTCATGTACTGTTTTGAGACCAATGTAAGTTGTTTGTTGGGTGAAAATCAATAAAACATATTAAAAAAAAAAAAAAAAAAAATGAAGAACTTCGTTAAATATTGAATTTCACAAGTAAGTAAATGTTCACTCAAATTAGTCTTCACACGTAATGCTTTCCTGTGGGGTAAAATACAAATGCGGTATACAGGTACTTGCAGTAGCTTTCTGGGGTCCCTTTCAGGACTTAAGGTGGTAGGGGGTATGGTCGAAAGTAGTACCAGCAATTAGAGTTTAACTGCCCTTGGGCGTCCGGGTGCAGAGGTGCCTTATGGGGTGGAGCTTTACTTGCAACACAAAAGGAGTGGGGGCGGGACCTAAAAACCAGCCCACAGGGGGAATGGGGGCATGTCTTTAAGCTTCAAACGGCGGGCTCGGTGCACAAGGGTCTTGGGAACATGGCAGCACAGGCAGTTCTCTGTATTTGGGGAGGAGGGGGTGGGTGTTTAAGTGCAGAGGGGTTCAGCACCTGGGCGGGTGCGTCACAATGCCTTGCAGTTGTTTGTCTCCCTGGATGAGGGTACAAAAAATATGGCCAGTTGGACCACTCTGGAAATGTGTCTCTGCGGTGCTGACGTCACTAGATGGCTGCTCGGTCTCAGTGCTGTTGGGGTCCAGACTGCACTTAAACAGGCCTTGGTTGCTGAAAGGGTTCCTGTACTCCAGGTAGTGGTGTTGTGTGGCTTGGTTGTCCTGGCATCGTCACACTTGGTGGGGAGATAGGTCTGACCTTCTGGAACACCGAGACCTCTTCCTGTGCTGCTGCTGCATTGGTATGACCTGGGAGCAGCAGTACGGTAAACAGGACTCTGCTGTTTTGGTGCCTGCAGACTACAGCAGAGTTACGCCTCTACTCCAAGTGAAATTGCAGGCAGTTTGCGAAGGCTCAGCTGCAGGACAAGTCAGTTTTGTCACGATTGTTGAGACTGGTGTAGGCGGGCAGGGTTTAGCACCAAAAGTCCATAGCAAGATTCAGTCCTTGTTTTTGCTGCTCTTCTGGATCCGTCTAATGAGTTCCTGTATCAGGGGTGCCACCTAAATACTCCATTTAGGAACGTTAAGGGGAGTGACAGGTGGTAGCCAATAGGCTACTCACCTTTAGGGTGCCTACACCCCCTATATGAACCCCTGTGCCAGATCTCTTTCCCTAAACTGTACAATTATTTCCCCAATTGGCAATATCTTTAGCACCCACACCCACCGTAAATCCATAGGAAGTGGTCCCCCTGATACCTAATGCAGCATGCATTGTGCCACCCTAAGGGACCCCTCACTTAAGTCATACAGACTGTCATTTAAGGCTCTGTGTCTTATATAGGAGGGTGGCTCTGTAGATACTACACCAAAGTAAGATATAGTGTGCACACAGTGCAGTGGAGCCCCAAAGGTAGACAGAGGTAAGAGTAGAGAATACCTACCTCTCCATTTGTGGTGGTGTGGGTGAGCAGTAAGGCTTTATCAGAGGGTAGTGTTGAGCATGTATTGTACACACTCAGGCAAGAAAAGTCACACACTCAAAGACTGAACTCAGACCAATTTTGTTTGTATAAAAATATTATTTCGTTATTTTATTTCAAAAAACCAAGCCAGGCCTGATGCAGGTATGTGAAATAATGCTTTGCAAGATTCATGCAGTGAATTACTGTTGAATGCAGGTTCAAATGCAGTTGTTTAATTCACAAGTAAGTCAATAATCAAATTACTTTTCAGTTACTTTGTAGATTACAATATGTTACTTCTTGGATTACTTTTTAAGTTACTTTTGCTAATCAGTGTGATATGACGAGATATCACACTGACATTTCCTGAACAAAAGGGAAGTAATTCAGTTTTTGTATATTTGCAGTTTTTTTTAGGTTTCATACAAACCAACTCCACACTTAAAAGAATTTCCAAAGAAAAGCAGTCCATGCAATCCTATGGAGGAAATAAAGTTATCAGGTTACAGGTAAGTACTTGGTTGTGGGAGTAGGGTTTCTGAGGTTAGAACCAGTGTTCCCCCAGGGATGAGGATGCACTATCTAAAAGCACCGTCAGTGGCACTAGGGTGGCCAGGTGCAGAGTGCTGAGGCCCAGTGTTATCCAGTGGAGAATAGGGAGCCTCCGGTTGGTGGCTGCTAAAGAGCAGGCCACTAAGATGTGGGGGCAAAGCTCCCAGGGTTTAGCTCAGGGCAAATGGGGATCCGAGTTAGCTCACAAAGTGCATCCTCAGTGGCACAGGGTCAGCCGGGTGCAAGGTGCGAGTTTGGAATCAGGTGCCCTGTTGATTTTAATGGGGATTCTCTGATTGCATCAAGCACCGCAGGCTCGGGACTAAGATATTCTGGAGGCGACAACCGGTTGGAGAGGTAAGTAGGGATGCCTGGTGGTGGCAGCTGGTGAGCAGCCACTGAGCCTGGACACTAGACTTAGGTCGTTTTTCAGGGGAGATCTGTAATATGCCCGCTGAGTGCATTTTTCATTAAATCCCACACTGGCATCTGTGTGGGTTTAATGTGCTTTGAAGTTTCCTACCAAACGTCCCAGTTTTCAGTAAGGCTATTATGTTGCTGTGTAGTTCGTAATGACAAGCTCCCAGCCCCATATACTCTTAATGGCATTACTGCACTTACAATGTCTAAGAATTGACTTAGACACTGTAGGGGTACAGGGCTAATGCACGTGTACTCTCACCACTGGTATAGTGCAGCCAACTAAAGGGGTGGCTTACCTGTTCCAGGGCAGTGGATTTTAGGCATGGCACACAAATGTGTGCCATATCGACTCTTCAATTTGTTCTGCACCAAAACACACAGCCTGCAAAGGCAGTGTGTGAGTGTAAGGGTACAGAATGGGAAGGGTTGACGAAGGGGAAGCTTCAAAGGCTTGCCGCCTTTGTGAGCTTCTCCAGGCCACTTGCTGCTTTCAGCAACTGGTCCCCACTGGTTCTGACCCCCACTTTGGGCGGGAGAACAGGCGGGAATAACAAATGAGGAAGAGAGGTGTAACCTCTGCCAACTCCACCCCTCAGGTGGGGGAGGCGAGGTGAAGAGCATCTCCCAGTCTCTGCCATCTTGCAGATGGGGGAACTCAGCCAACCAGGGACAGGCTCATGCCCCCATCCCACTGGAGGGTGGCATAAGGGGTGTACCCACCCCAGGGAAGTGACCCATTGGTCCCTGCCTTTTACCTACCTATAACACCTCTAAATCTGATATTTAGGGGCACCCCTGAACCTTACTTCCTCAGACAAGCCGAAACTACAAGGAGAAGGACCGAACAGCTGTGCAGCAGCTAACAAGAGGAAGATGCCCAATAACTTGGCCCCAGCCCTACCGGCCTGTCTCCACCTCGAACCTGCTCCTGCGAAATCTCGGTGTTTCCTGCAGCCTGCAACCTCAAAAACCCCAGAGGACTCAACCCCAAAGACCAGATTTGTTTATCTGCAACCTCTGGCTTCAGCCGGACACTGCAAATACGCCCCACTATGCACCCGCCATCCTTGGCCCGAGCTTGAGTGGGCAAACACCACGATGAGGTCACCCAGGCGATCCTGACCCAAGATCCGGCGACCCCTGACCTGCCTCAAGCCCCCAGCCGACCCTGCAGCCTAAATCCAGAAGTTTCCCCTCACCAGGAGCTGTTAAGACGATCCGACCTCAAAAGGCACCCCTGCACCCAAAGCCCCACGGCCTTCGGTGCTCAAAAGGACTGTGCCTAACCAACCCCTAACTTCACAACTTACCTCTCGAAGTAGTGGTCGCAGCTAGAAGACCTTCGTCCCCAAGCCTGCAGTGTCTTTGCAAAGCAGAGGCTCTCTGTTGAAAACAGGGCATCTGACGTTGAAACAGCACTTTCACCCTGCCACCCTAGTGCTGCTGAGGAGGCTCCTTTAGTGCTACTTTGTTTCCCCATTTGCCCTGAGCTAAAGTCCAGGAGCTTTGCTCCCACAACCAAGTGGTCTGCTCATCAGCAGCCACCAACCGGAGGCCCTCTAACCCCAATGGATAACATTGGGCCTCAGCACTCTGCAACCGGCCGTCCTAGTGTCGCTGAGGTTGTAACAAGAGTGCATCCTTGACCCTGTGGGACCCCTGAGCCTACTCCCAGAACCTCAACTCCCACTACCAAATACTTACCTCAATACCAATAACACTATTTTCCTCCATAGGATAACTGACTGTTTTTCTTGGGAAAGTTTTAAGTGTGGAGTTTAAAAACCTAAAGAAATTCTTTAAAATTGCACTAACGATTTTGATACAGGAAATGTCCCAGAGTAGTATCCAGGTATACTACTCGAAGTAAGAAAAGTAATTACAAAAGTAACTTGCCTGTAATTTTACTGAAAAGCCCATTCAAGTCTATGTGCTTTATTTACAAAGTATTGCATTTCTCTGCAACCATACTGTAAGTCAAAACAAAGTGCATATACAATTACAATTCAAACTGTTTACAAGCTGCATTACTACTGTAAAGTATTTATTGCTTACCTGTGCCAGGCTTGCTTGGCTCTAGAAAATAGAATAGCTAAAAGAATATTTTCATACAAAAACTGGTCTGAAGTTCAGTCTTTGAGCGTGTGAATTCATTTGCTGACTGAGTGTGTACAACAAATGCTTAACACTGCTCTCTGTTACTGCTCGATCACACTACTACAAATAGACTGAGGCGATATCGAAGTTCACCTCTTCCTACCTTAACGGTTCAACTGAACTCTGTGCACACTGGCACTTGGAAACCAGTCGTAGTAGCTGGCCGCCTTATACATTTAAAATAACATTACATAACATACCTTACTTTGGTGTAGTTTATACAGAGCCAGCTTCCTACAAACACATGCTAAAACAATGATTCAAAAAGTTTGTTCAAAGTTTAAATAATGTCCTATTGATAATATAGAATGTAACAAAAATAATTTTAACACTTTATTATTACTTTTCAACATGCTGTACAGCACCCATGCTGCTCTACAGCATAGCTTAAAGACATTGGCAAAGCCAATAGCTCGGGCTAAACACTTATGCGAGACCTATGGGCAATGAAAGTGCTTGTTAACTTTTATGACTCCCATGCTTTTTTGCTGGAGTCATTTGGTGTTCGGATTGTATCCTATGCGATATAGGCAGCTTCTTGTCACCCTAGATAGGACCTTGTTTAATGCTTCTAGCAGGTTTAATTCATGCTTGAAGGCTGTTTTCCATTGGATGCGGCACAGTAACCTTTAGTTTAATGCCAATAAAATAAAGATGCTCTTATTTGGCTTGCCTACCTCAGTATGGGATGGTGAATACTGGTCCAGTCATGTTTCTGCCCCTCCAGCCCCTGCCTCTACAGTGCGCTATCTAGAGGTGAAATGTGATAACGTTAGTTTTCAACCTCCGGTATCTGGTGTAATGGTCTCTTACTTTGGACTTCTGAAAACTTGTTTTTTTTTTTTAAGTGTACCTCTTGCTGTTTGAGACTCAGAAATGAGTTCCTCATTGTCTCCTCATGGTTAGATTACAGTAATGCGCTCTATTGGGGCCTACCAGCTGAATAGGCTTCAGTTAGTCCAGAATGCCACTGCTCGGTTTCTTCTGAAGAACCCTAGAGGACGCATATGCGTCACCCTCATCTTGAGAAGCTGCATTGACTGTCCGTTAAGGAAAGGATTCAATTTAAAGGTCATCTTGTGGTTCATAGAGCCTTCTATCAGTTCGGCCCAGCATATATTACTAACAGTCTAACCCCATACCATCCAATGAGATGTCTGTCTGTCTGATGCCCTGCTGTTCGTTGTCCTTCGTTTTAAAAAGTAAAGATGGAGTGGCACATTCTATTTATATCTAGCAGAAACTTCTTGAAATGCCCTCATTGTTCATAATAGTGCTTTAAAAAATGAACTCTTCTTTAAGGGTAATTGAAAACTTGGCTGTTTTGTGCTGCTTATGAGTAGGTGCTTTTCTGGTTAATGGTTCATTTAGTCTGTTTTTAGAGCCGGGACTCTTCTGGAGTAGCCGTGCGCTCTATTAAACTTTTGTCATTTAATGCCTTGTGTTTTTTGTTTTAAACATTTTTATTCCTCAATTTTAGACATGGATAAAGAAGATGCACTGATATGCTTTGAGGAACATATCAGAGCTTTGGAAAAAGAAGAGGAAGAGGAAAAACAAAGGGGTTTACTACGTGAAAGGCGAAGGCAACGTAAAAACAGAGAATCCTTTCAGGTGAGGTGCAATTTGGAGTTGCAGTAGTTTGTGATAGTTTTATGCATACCCGCATGTTGAAATAAACCTTGACTTTGAGAGTCATTGAAAATGGTGTTTCTTCAAAAAGTTGTAGTTATTAAATGTAATTTTACTGCGGTCAGAATCCACATAGTCTACTATTGAAAAGTGCAATTGAACATCTGACGTTCTTGGCATGGTGGCTTTCTCCATGTGGTTCAAGATATCTCTATCCATTACATTCAAATTGCTGTGGCCACCTCAATACTTTCTCCGTTTAGGGATAGATGCTGTTATTAAATTACAAAAGCTGAAATTGAGGGTCACGTTTTCTCCACTTTCTTCCTGACCATGGGCCTCATACAGTTTTGTAGCATGAATCTTTGTGGATTCACTATGCTGTGCATTATTTCGCCATTTAGTGGGTGGGTCCGGAATTGTAGTATTTCTTTTCCTTTTTTTTTTTCGTGGCCCAGGTGGGCGTCGACATACCACCTTTTGGTGTCCTTTGTGATGTCTGCGCGCTTCCTCCGGAAGCTCCCACCTTTGCTCGCCGTCTTTAGATTCTGTTTTCCACTGTTGGGTCTGGATCGACAGTGAAGGAGCTCCAAAACTTTGGAGAGAAAACTCAACAAACACATCGAAAGATCACCGGAGAAGATACCGGATTACAAGTAGAGTACAGAGGTCGACGAAAGAGGAGGGAACATCAAAAACTTAGACGTTTCATTGGAGAATGCGCTCACGGGGGCTCCCTTGGCGCAGTGAGGAACACAACTTCATTTAATTTCTGCATAAACTGCCACCACAAGCATGTGCAAAAAGACCAACACCCAGTTTGCAATCTCTGCCTGCCGCTCAACCATCGAAGCGAGGAATGTAACGCCTGCGTGGCATTCACCCCGAAGACCCTCAGAGTAAGAAAGAGGCAAAGAAGAGCAAACTACAGCATGCAGAGGCCACCTCCATCGCTCCGAGTTTTTGGACTCTCCAGTGGAGAGGAAGACAACATCGCTGGAGCTAATGGGTAGGAAAATGGAAAGAAGTGTGGCGATACAATGGCGCATCGCCAATTCCAATGCGCTCATCAACAGACACGCATACCAACACTGGAAAGAATGAAGTTCAGAACAACATCCTCAACACACCCTTCAACGGGGACCAGCTGTTCGGCGCACCAGTTGATGAAAAACTGAGTCAACTCGAAAAGGACAATGAAACTGCTAGATCCATGGGGGCGCTGCAGTTCAGAGGTATGAAAAGAGGGACACCATCAAGGAGGCCAATGTATAGAGGGAACCGCCAACCTGTGGCACCACACCAAATATTCCAACAAGGATATCAAGGAGGTAACCAGGGACAACAACAGGGACAGCAACAACAAACCTGGCAGTAACAGCCACGAGGACAATCCTTTCGAGGGCACGCCCAAGGGAGGGTAAACTGACAGAGAGGGAGTAAACAACCCTCATCCAAGTTACTCCTCAGTAGGACCAATGCACACCCAGCCAATATCTCTAGGGGTGCGGAAGGAGTCAACACAAAGACCAAATCAAAATCAACAACAGTTCCTCCAGCTCACATCAGTAGGAGGCAGGATAAACACTTCCTCCAGGATTGGAGAAAGACAACATCAGACAAATGGATAATAAACCTCATACAATACGGTTACTGTATAGAACTAGAAAAACCACCTCCAAACAGAAAGCCAGGAGGCAGAGTACACTGCAAAGGAGCGTACACATTTGCTGCAGGAAGCACAAGAACTTCTAAAGAAAAGAGCCATAGAAATAGTACCATACAAAGAACGGAACAAGGGGGTCTACTCCACCTACTTCCTCATACCAAAAGTAGACTGAACCCTAAGGCCAATTCTAGATCTAAGATTTTTGAACAGGTTCATAAAAACTCAAAGGATTAAGATGACATCACTCCAAGAGGTCATACCACAGCTACAAGGAGATTACATGGCAACTATCGACTTAAAGGACTCTTACTTGCACATCCCCATCAACAGCAAACACAAACCTCTCATAAGGTTTATTTTATTTATTTTATTTTAGAGGTTTTATATAGCGCTGGCTGGACCCGGGGGTATCAGAGCGCTTTACATTTTAGAGACAAGAAAGGTCAATAAGACAGGGGACATACATAGCATCAATGTATATAAACAACATATAAGTCTCCCCCTGACAGATTTCAAAATGATAAATATGGGAAATAAGCACAACAAAATGTGAAAGATGTGATAAATCAAAAATATCAAAAGGCACAAATTGAAAAAAAAAGCCGGAAAATTGCAGAGTCAGGATAGGGAGGTTAATGGTCCGTTTGGTTGGTAAGGAAGAGAAGCGGGAGGGGCAGAAGTGGGGGGTGGGGGTTGGAGGGGATGCGGGCTGAGGGTGGACAAGGGAAGGGGGGGAGCAAGGAGGAGTGAAGGTGGTAAACAGGGAGGGGGAAGTGACGAAGAGGAAGGGCGAGTAGGGCTAAAAAAGGGAGGGCTAATGCATCTTGGGTCGGACAGATGTAGCCAGTGGAAGAGAACAGATATGGATTAGGGTCCCCAGTATTTATTGAGGAGATGTAGTTTGAGTTCTTTTTCGAAACTAGAGTAGGAAGGGTTGCAACGAAGGTCAGTTGGAAGGGCATTCCAAATGCAAGGAGCGTTGCCGGAAAAGGATCGAGACTGGGTGGTTTTCTTTTTTAGAAGGGGGGGATAAGAAGGAGGGTGTTAGTACTTCTCAAGGAATGGGAGCAACCAGCTTTAGTGCGTTTGCTAGCGAGGTAGGTCGGTGTATTCTGATGGAGAATTTTGTGTGTAATGCAGGCTGTTTTGTAAGTGGATCTTCAATGGGGAGCGATTTAAGGGTTTTAAGGGCAGGGGATATGTGGTTGAATCGCTTGCAGTCTGGGGTAAGCCTAGCTGCAAGGTTAAGCACAGATGTAAGAGGTGCTAGGTGGATCTTGGGAATTCCGGTGAGAATGGCATTGCCATAGTATATGCGAGAAAGCACAAGGGATTGGACTGCTAGTTTGAAATCATCGATAGGGATGAAGGGCTTGATTTTCTTAAGGTGGCGGAGAGTGAAGAGGGCTCCTTTGGCAGAATTATTGATGTGTACCTTGAGGGTTAGGAGGTTGTCAAGGGAGATCCCTAGTGATTTGACTGAGGAGGACAAAGATAAGGAGCAGTTGAGGGCGTTACGGTCAGAGATCCAATTCTGAATGGGGAGCTGGTTACTTTTAGGGGAAAAAATAATAATTTCAGTTTTTTAGGGTTGAGTTTGAGGTGGTTACTGTGGAACCAGGTTTGAATCTTGATGAGTGTTGTTGAGATGAAGGATGTCAGCATGAGTTTTAATCTTATAAGAGTTGGGTGTCGTCAGCATAGAGATGGTAGTTGATCCCGGCTTGTTTAAGAATGAGTGTGAGGGGTTCCATGAAAAGGTTAAAGAGAGTGGGAGAGAGGATGGATCCTTGCGGAACTCCTAAGGAGATGGAGGTAGGGTTAGATAGGCAATTTTGGATTTTGATTTGTTGAGAACGGTGTTGTAGGTATGAGACAAACCATTTGTGTCTCTTACCATTCAGGCCGAATCGATCTCTAAGAACATTTAGTAGAGCAGAGTGGTTAACAGTATCAAACGCTGCAGAGAGATCAAGGAGTATCAGCAGGCTAGATTCACCATTGTCAAGTGAGTGGTGGATGTCGTCAACAATGTTTAGCATGGCGGTTTCAGTGCTGCATCCTTTCCTAAAGCCAGATTGGAAGGGGTCTAGTAAGTTAGTGTTCAATGTGTCTATCTAGTTGGAGAAGGACACATTTCTCCAGGGCTTTAGAAAGAAGGGGAAGGTTGGAGATAGGACGAAGGTTATTGAGGTCGTTTGGGTCTGCCAAAGGGTTTTTGATAATGGGGGTGATTTTGCCTAGTTGCAATGAAGTGGGGACACAGCCGGTGGCAAACAAGCTGTTGATAATAGAGGTCCAGGAAGGGGTGATGATGTGTTTGAGGTTTTGGGCAAGTTTGGAGGGGAGAGGGTCTTTGGTGTGGGAGGAAGACTTGAGTTTGGAAATGATGCTAAAGACGTCTCTTTCAGTGACTGGCTGGAAGTTTAGCCATGTGGCATTATTTTTAGCAAGAGAGTTAGGATGATTGGAGTCCATTAAATTGGAGGGCAAGGGGGGCTGAGGGAGATCAGAGTTTTGATGGGCGGTAGTGGGTGTAGGGGGAGTTATGGTGGAGGGTGGGATATTGAGAGATGTTCGGATTGGTGGGAGGGATCACAGTAGAGAGGAAGGTTTCCTCAATTAGTTTAATTTCTTCACATCTAGTTGTCGAGGCCAGTGGGACGAAAGCAGTTTGATTGCGCACAATGTTGAATAGTTCTCTTGGCCTATTCTGAGCTCGATCTAGTTGTGACCTGAAGAAGGAAGTTTTTGTCTAAAGATGTGTTTTTTGTAGGACGATCTAGCAAGTCTGAGGCGGGTCATGTATACCCGTACCTAGACGACTGGCTGGTAAAGGCAGGTTTCGATCCATTGGGGAAAATCATCAAAACAACCAGAACAAGTAAAGTTATTCTTAGGTGCAGAGATCAACATCATACTGAGCAAAGTGATTCCAAGTGCAAAGAGAACTTTGGCAATATTGAAGGAGACACGTCTGTACCAAAAGGTGCAATTTTCTGACAGTGAGAACAGTCAGCAAACTGATGGGAATGATGGCGTCCTGCATACATTTGGTCCCAAATATCCGCCTACGCATGAGACAATTCCAAGAATGGATCCAGCAACAATAGTCACAAGCAACAGACAGTTTGGAGGATCTAGTGGTTGTCACGAAAGTAGTACAGCACGAAATAGCGTGGTGGAACAAAAAGAACATAACACAAGGGAAACCATTCCCACAACCAACTCTCTAACAGTGGCCATCACAACAGATGCCTCCCAGATGGGGTGGGTAGCTCACCCAACAACCTCAAAGTAAGGGGATTGTGGTCACAAAAGGAAGCGATAAAGCACATCAATTACCTAGAACTGAAGACCGTGTTCCTAGACTTGAAGGCCTTTCAAGAACAAATTTACGGACACCAGTTACTAATCCAAATGGACAATACAACCACCATGTTCTAAATTAACAAGCAAGGAGGGGCACAGTCAGTGACACTATCGGTGCTAGCACAGGAAATATGGAGATGGGCAATATCAAGACAAATCGAGGTATTGGCAATACATCTACCAGGGAAGGACAATGTGGAAGCAGACAGACTCTGCAGACAGACGTCTGCATCCTACGAATGGGAAGTCAATCACCAAGAAATCCAAAAGATATTCCACAAATGGGGCACTCCACAAATAGACCTATTTGCAACACACCAAAATGCCAAAACTTTGCATCCAGTCTACCGTGCAAACAGCTGCTAAGGAATGCGCTATGGATAAGCTGGTCAGGGACATTTGCCTACTCTTTTCCACCGATACCATTGCTACACATGGTACTAAACAAATGCAGATTCAGCAACATGATGTTAATACTAATAGCACCTCAGTGGGCCAGACAAACCTGATTCTCACAGATCATGGAGACGGCACAAGCACCCGCACCCAGGTTCCCCACAAGAAAGGACCTGTTAACGATGCAAAACGGAAGAGTACTACACCCAGAGCCATAGAGCCTCAGCCTGGCAGCATGGCTCCTGAAGACCTAGAGGTTGCACACTTTAAACTACCGGCAAGCACAATGGCGGTACTCAGAGAGGCGAGGAGACCTACCACAAGAAAGTGCTACGTAGCAAAGTGGAAAAGATTCTCCGAATGGTGCATTATGGAGAAACTACAAAGGAATCAACAATACTAAAATACTTAACGCATATACTACAAAATAAACTAACCTACACACCTCTAAGGGTGCACTTAGCAGTGATAGTGGCTTTCACAAGAGGAGAAACAGGAAAACGTTTCTTCACCTCCTAAGTAGAAAAGAGATTTCTAGAAGGGGCAAAGAGAATTGCACCTCCAAACAGAATGCCAGCTCCAGCATGGAACCTCAACGTAGTGCTAACTCAATTGATGAAGTCACCATTTGAGCCTATTCACAGAGCAACACTGCTCATGCTCACGCTAAAGACAGCCATCTTAGTAGCTATCACATCGCTACAAAGAGTGAACGAATTACAAGCGCTAACACTACAAGAGCCCTACCTACAAATACACAATGATAGGATTGTAATGAGAACAGACCCACATTTCATGCCAAAGGTTTTGTCACGGTTGCACATCAATCAGACAATTCAAATACCAAGTTTTTTCCCAAAAACCATCCACAAGCACAGAAAGAGCGTTGTACACACTGGACACCAGAAGGGCAGTATTGCACTATATAGAAAGGACACAGGTGTGCACAAAGACAAAGCAATTCTTTGTGTCCTTTGTCAGCAGTTTTTTGGGACGACAAGTTACCAATAATACCATTGCACAGTGGATTGCACAAACCATACAACTCTGCCACAAGCAAGCAGGGCAGCAATTACAAGGAGCAGCTCATGCTTAATCAAGGAAGAAAGGAGCAACAATTGCGTTTCTGGCAAACACACCTAATCAAGACATTTGCCAAGCCGCAACTTGGTCCTCAGTGCACACGTTCACGAAGCACTACTGTGTAGATATTCAAATGAACAAGGAAGCGCAAGTGGGACAGGTCTTACTACACATATTCAGTAACCAGAGCTTCCACCCAGCCACCAGAAAACTAACACACCGCTACAAAGTCTATGCACAGCATAGTGAATCCAGAAAGATTCACGCTGCAAAACGTATAGTTTCTTACCTGTCGTGTAGTTTTGCAGCTTGAAGACTTTCTGGATTCACTAGCTATCCTACCCTCCTCCGCCAGAAAGATGACAGGACGAAGACTATTCAAACAGGAGAAAGACTTTAAAGATTAAAGAGGTGAAAGAGTAACACAAGTCAAAAAAAATAATCCAAAGATGGCGACCAAAGGTGGGAGCTTCCGGAGGAAGAGTGTCGACGTCATGAAGGACACCAAATAGTGGTATGTCGACGCCCACCTGATTCCAGTGTCAGTTTCATTAACATTGCACACAGAGGACCTCCTAGAGGGGTCCCCTGAAATCCTCTAGGGCTACAGTTGAAATCAATGGAGAAAACCTGTAACAAAAAAAGGCTTCAACCCCACAAGTCTCCAAAGGCCCTTACTAGGGCCTCAGACAAACTGCCCAGGATTGGAGGCCCACTAGTAGCATTTTATTTCAAGATCCCTGGTACATGCAGTACGCTTTACTAGGTACTTACAAGTCAATTAAATGTACCGATTGGATGTAAGCCAATTTTACTATTTTTTAGAGGAGCCAGCACAAACACTTTAGCACTGGTTAGCAGTTGTAAATAGCACAGGGTCTTAAGGCCAACAAAAATTAATTCAGAAAAACAGGAGGAGTAGAGTTAAAACGTTTGGAGTCGGAAATCATGGCAAGGTTGTTGGGTATAAGCTACCCATGATAGAGATCTGGCGTTACAGGTCAATAATTTAATGTCTGGTACAACTGTTAGGGTTGGTAGATGTTGGGTGTTCCAAACGACTGATTTAGGGAGAGCCCTTGACTAGAATAGACTAGTATTACTACCTTAACTGAAGAGACATTGCCTATATCTGACATATCTACATTTTGAAAAATGTTTTCCTAGTGAACATTTATGAACCCACAGGTGAAGTCTATGTACAGATTCTATGGTAAATTCCTTGCTAAAAGGAAAGCAGAGCATTTGTAAAGGTTTTTTTTAGAAGAAAACCTTCCTCCTTTTTGACCTTGGAAAATATTAAACTGTTGATAATTTAGTATTGTTGTCCGTTTGCTGTTGGATTGAAATCTTTTTGCCCTCTCAGTTATTTTTAGATGAATTGCACGAACATGGAACACTGCATTCCATGTCTTCTTGGATGGAGCTGTATCCTACTCTTAGCTCGGACATAAGGTTTTCTAACATGCTGGGGCAGCCTGGTAAGTGCTTATTCTTATCAGTTTTATTTGAAATGTAGCTATTTTTATTAATGAGTTCGACATGTATGGTCAGTATTTGACAGTGTATGGTCCGTATTCCTACAAAATAGATTTACCTTATGTTTAGAACTTTGCTGTTTTTGTTGTCCGGATGAACTAATATTGAGCGCTCTGATACAGGAGCTAGACTAAGGTGGTGATGTGCCCTCTCCACTTAATAAGGGTGCCACAACCCAAATTTGGGATGCATTACATTTGGTCTATTGTAGGTACTTAGCAAATCTATCCTTCTTGTTATTAAATTGAAGTATGAGGAAAGAAAAAGTGCAAGAAAATTAGTGCCCCAACAGCTCCCCGGTGACCTCACCCCCAAAACCAAGGATTTTTTTTAAAAAAACGTTATTCAGAAACCTTTCACTGGAAATTGATTTTGAATGAACACCTGCCTAACTGGGTTCAGAAAGATAACTCCCTCATCCATCTTGCTTCAGGGTCACCCATTTATCTACTTTACTTTTGGCAATTAAGTATCCAGCTGCAAAATATTTCAGGACATTTGAGCTATGATCTGGTGTTTCAGCATCTTTACTGTGTCTCAGTAAGGCTACTGAGACTGGCGGCCTCCTGCCTGCGATTCACACCAGATTACCTATGCTGGCTCCACTGTGATATCTGATGTTCCAGTGAGTGCAGGAACAGTTCAGTCAATTTCAAAGGAGAATGCAGGAAATCTACAGTGGTGGCTACCGAACTGCCATTGGGTCAGTGGCAGACCCCTCTTTCTGGCCCACCTGGAGCTCAGTTATGAATTGCTCCTGGGAAAGGGTGGCCCCCTTATAGAGGGGAAGATCAGAGGCCTCTGGTGTCCGGTAGAGGCCCACCTCCCCTCAGTCTGCTTGAGCCAGCCACTTGATGTTGAAGGCTTACTTCTTTCTATCAAAGGGAAACTGATTCAGGTGCTCTATGTAGGAAACTGGCTCTGTATATACGATACCATAGTAAGGTATAGTGTGCACAGAGTGCAGTGGAACCCCATAAGTGGACAGAAGTAAAAGTAGATAAAACATTACTCTCTATTTGTGGTAGTGTGGACAAGCAGTAAGGCTTTATCAGAGGGTAGCGTTAACCATTTAATGTTCACACTCAGGCAAGAAATAATGTCACACACTCAGACTGAACTCAGACCAATTTGTTTGTATAAAAAATTATTTATTTGTATTTTATTTCCTAGAACCAAGCCAGGCCTAGTACAGGTAAGTGTAATTGTACTGTGCAAGAATAATGCGGTAAAGTTTTTAAAAAGGTTTGTATGTGGTTGAATGCAATTGGATTGGTTATAGGTAAGTCATTTGGTTGTAATGTATTTTGAATTACTTTTCAGTTACGTTTCAGATTACTTTGTGCATTACTTTTCAGATTACTTCTTAAGGTTCGAGGCATGTGGGCTGCTGAATTCATATCTGTGCATAGATCGCCACCTAGTGTTGGGTCCGGATGATTGCACATTGTTGTCCTGGAAGAGTCTTCGAAGTATCACGAGATAGGTGGCTCCTCACCTGGACTACAGTGCGCATGGGCATCGCCTCCATCCCCAGATTGTTTTTTTCTGCCATTGGGTTCGGATGTGTTTCGGTTCCCTCTGTCGGAACCGATAGTTGTTCAACTTCTACTCGAGACCAAAAGGTCTCTAGGCTGGGCGTCGGTATAGTTGCGTACGAGTTTCTTTTCTGACTCTCAGCTCCGATCTCTTGCTGCCCTTCCACGTGCTTTCGGCGCGGACGGGCCTACACTTTTGCTATGGAGCGGACTCCGTTTAAGAAGTGCCCGGTGTGTAACTCCAAATATTCACACCTCGACGTGCACCCTGTGTGCAATACATGCTTGTCACCGGATCATCACGAAGACAGCTGCATGGCGTGTTCGAAATTCCGGTGCAAGAAGACTTTGAAGATTCGTCGAGCCCATAGGCTCCAGGCAAAGTTATCGACTGCGGCGCCCCCACCAGACGACATATTCCAGGAATCTGTCGAGGTAGAAGACGACGGGCAAGGTTCGGGCTCTAGTCCCGCGTCCGAGGGTGAGACCTACGACGCGGGTGAGGAGAACTTTGACGAAGTCACCGACGAGGTAGGGGACGACGATCAGGCTTTTGCCACGATGGGAGATAGCTCGGAGGAGGAGCATCCCCAACCAGACTCAGGGGTTATTCCCCTTCATACGGCCCAGGTCGAGGGATCGCCTTCGGGCCTTACCCAAGATCTAACTATGAGTCCTACGTCCCCGCCTCCGGGCCCGGTCACGGACATTTATGAACCACCACTTACGTTGAAGAAAACGAAAGTGAAGCCAACTGGTCACGCACCCTCGGATGCGAAACCAAAAGTGAAAGTTGCGCTGGTGAAGAAAGTTCTGGAGGCGTCAACTTCCAAGAAAATCAAAATGGCCGACTCGAAGAGCCCCGCCAAGATGGCCGACCCGAAGCCCTCGGGGTCGGTGCCGAAGGCGAAATCGTACGACGCGGCTGCGTCGGTTCCGAAAGGGGTCGTGGACCCCAAGACGGCTCCAAAGAAGCATCAGGGCGACAACGCTCATAGGCATGGGGCGTCTGCCCCGAAGAAAGTGCCTGCCGGCGATCAGGCTCTCGCGGATGAGAGGTCACTCGAGCCGGTCAAGCCCTCTCCGGCCTTGACGAAGAAGGTAGCGGAATCCCTGCAGCGGATACGAAAGGACAGTGTGGTTCCCGCTCAGGACACTGTGCCGCCTAAGCTCACGCCTAAGCCTGCGAAGGAGCAAACGCCTATCCGTTTCACCCTACCACCCAAGTCGGCGCCGAAGGCCTTCGCGCCGAAACAGGGCGGACCCTCGAAGGAGGTATTGACACCGAAAGCTGCCTTGGTGGTGTCGAAGCTTCGGCTCCAGCCGCTTGCTGAAGAGGAACGTCGTGAGGTAATCATCGACGCCAACACCGGGAAACTGTCTCTCCTCAAGAGGAAGATCACGACGGAGCCGGCGTTGGAACATTTTAAGATCCCTCTCAAAAACAAAAGGGACTCTGCGGACTCTTCGGCTCTGGTGGAACCTGTGTCCCCACAAGACCTAGGACACTCGCCGACGCATTCCGCCGCAGGCGATGCGGACGAGGAAGACGCCGAGTACAACTATCCGGCGTACTCGGATCCGGAGGAGGAGCACGTACCTTGGTCCGCCGGAGGCGACACGGAGGACCCGCAGTCGGGTCAGGACGCGCAACTTTTTGCGGCCAAAACGTCCCCGACGGAGGACTCGGCGGCCTATAATGCTCTGATCGAGAGAGCTGCGGCTAACCACGACGTCGAGCTGCACTCGGACCCCGTGGATGTGGACTTCTTATTCGACACCTTCTCTGTAGCTGAGAAGTCAGTCAAAACGCTGGCGATGCTTAAGGGGGTGCTTAAACATGCTACGGAGGTCTTCAAGGAGCCCACCCGGGCGCGTGTGGTCAACCCTCGCATCGACAGGAAATATAAGGCAGCGCCCACGGATCCTACATATATCAAGGGACACTTGCCATTGGACTCCTTGGTTGTTTCCAACGCTCGGAAGAGGGCGAACTCTCAAACTACTGGTGACGCTCCTCCCCCAGACAAAGAGTCCAAGATCTTTGAGGCCTCAGGCAAACGGATTGCTGCACAGGCAGCTAATATCTGGAGAATATCTAACACCCAAGCCCTACCTGCAAGTTATGATAGGGCCCATTATGACACCTTAGAGGCCATACTGCAACACTTGCCTGACCAATACAAGGAGGGAGCAGAGATGCTGATTATGGAAGGAAAACTCATTACGAATGCATCCATCAAATGTGCACTGGATGTGGCAGAAACAGCCTCCAGGGCTATCAATACCAGTGTGTTGCTTAGACGCCATGCCTGGCTTAGAATTTCAGGGTTCAAACCCGACATCCAAACTACAATACTGAATCAAACAGTGAATCCTGACCACCTGTTTGGCCCTGAGGTGGATGCCACCCTGGAGAAAATGAAAAAAGATACAGAAACTGCCAAGTCAATGGGGTCTTTACAGAGTCCGCAGTTTCGGAGTGGTTCCTTTCGCCGCTCAAATTCCAGAGGCACCTCAAGGGGACAGGCATCCCAGTCCACACAATATTACAAGAGTAACACCCAAACCTCGTACAACAAGGGTAGAGGTGGTTACAGAGGCAATAATGTCAAGGGCAGGGGACGTGGAAACAATAGCTCCAGGTCCACCACCACCAACAAACAGTGACGTCTTGTCACTGCCCCCCGACCATACAACACCGGTCGGGGGGAGACTCCAGCAGTTCCTGCCGGCGTGGAAGTCCATCACCACGGACAGGTGGGTGAGGTCTCTTATCCAGTACGGGTACTGTCTAGAGCTTACTTCCATTCCACCGGACATACCCCCAAGAAGCCGTCCTATGTCAGGCGAGCACTTGACCTTGTTGCAGCAAGAAGTTCTAGTCATGCTGCAAAAATGGGCGATAGAGCTCGTTCCATTGCAAGAGCGGGGAACAGGGGTTTACTCCCTGTATTTTCTGATTCCCAAGAAGGACGGATCCCTCAGGCCGATCCTGGACCTCAGGCCCCTAAACTGGTACATCCTCTCGGAGCACTTCCATATGCTCACGTTGCAGCAGGTGCTTCCCCTGCTTCAGCAGGGGGACTTCCTGGCTACGCTGGATCTGAAAGATGCCTATTTTCATATCCCCCTGCATCCTTCCCACAGGAAGTATCTCAGATTCACGATCTTAGACCAGCATTACCAGTTCAGGGTTCTGCCGTTCGGGGTCACCACTTTAGCGAAAAACAATGGTCCTGTATCCTCAGTGCTTACACAGACTCAGAGACAATACAAACTTAAACAAAATACATCAGAATTAACCCGGCAGAGCGTAGGGCATAAGGTAGCTGGTTGGTTTAATGGAGGCTGCGTCGGTCTAGAGTTAATCTATAAGATCACGGGTAGGAGCCACTGTAAGCAGATCTTAGATTACTGGGCGTCCCGTTGTCTGCAGCGTGGGTCTTGTGGTGACCTAGTCACTGCTGGCAACGGGTTAATTCTGACTCAGGTTTTTATCAGGCAAACAATGGTAGTCCTGATGATGATCCGTTATCTATGAAAGGATCGAAACGCCGTCGACAGTATATGTGGGCTTAACATTAGTTCACCATTATGTGCATAATTTGTTCTGTTCCCCACATTTGTGAAGCGAGTATATTACAGAGTCCCTCTCTTGCTCCAGTTTTTCGTTTACATGCCTGATGTATTTTGTTTAAGTTTGTATTGTCTCTGAGTCTGTGTAAGCACTGAGGATACAGGACTGTGTCCCACTGTTTGATTGTTTCTTCTCAACTGGTTATTTGAACTAATTAATAAATCTTGCAAGTCCGGCTGGACTTTGTTTACTATTGTAGTGCACATTGTGGCCTATAATTATTATTTCCACACATCCTTTTGTCAAGGACCATTGTTTTTCGCTAAATTGATACCCCAGGTCCTTGCCTACCTAGTGGGTTCCCTTGTTGTTTATAGTAGTTCGGGGTCACCACGGCACCAAGGGTATTTACAAAGTGCCTAGCGACTGTGGCGGCGCATCTCCGTCGCCAGCACGTCCACGTCTTTCCCTACCTGGACGACTGGCTCATTCAGGCAAGGACAGAGCGACAGTGCGTCGACCATGTGTCACGCACCATTCATCTCCTGCACGAGTTGGGATTCTCTCTGAACTACCCAAAGTCCCATCTCCAGCCCGCCCACGTGCGACAGTATCTGGGCGCGACAATCAACACTCTGGCAGCCACTGCGCAGCCAAATTCAGTGAGAATCGCCAGTATCCAGGCGCTGATCCAACGATTCAGACCCCAACACTCGCTTCCGGCGAAGGTGTTCATGCAGTTGATAGGCATGATGGCCTCCTGCATCTCCATTGTCCCGCACGCGAGACTACATATGCGTCCGCTTCAGGAGTGCCTAGCACGTCAGTGGACTCAGGCTCATGGGCAACTGACAGACCTAGTGTTGGTGAGCGGTCGGGCATACAACTCTCTGCATTGGTGGAATCCACAAAACCTTTGCAAAGGCCGACCATTCCAAGAGCCTGTCCCACAGATTATCCTGACGACGGACGCCTCTCTCCAGGGATGGGGAGTGCATGTACTCCATTACACTGTGCAGGGACTATGGACACTACAGCAAAGGAAGATGCACATCAATGTGTTGGAACTGATGGCAATCTTCATGGCCTTAAAGGCGTTCAAAGTACATCTGTGCAACAAGGTCGTGTTGATCCGGACGGACAACATGACGGCCATGTACTACATTCAGAAGCAGGGAGGCACACACTCTCCACAGCTGTCACATCTGGCTCAGAGCATGTGGAAGTGGGCCATTCAGAGGAACATCTTCCTCATGGCAGAGCATCTCCCGGGCAACGACAATCAAATGGCGGATCTGCTCAGCAGGCACAGCCATCAGATGCACGAGTGGGAGATACATCCATCAGTACTCCAACCGTACTTCCAAAGGTGGGGTCATCCAGAGATAGACCTGTTCGCCACAAAGGAGAACGCAAAATGCCAAAGCTTCGCCGCCAGGTTCCCACACCCGCAATCACAGGGCAATGCGATGTGGATGAACTGGTCAGGCAGATTTGCGTACGCTTTTCCCCCAGCACCTCTGATACCGCTGGTGGCACGCAAGCTCAGGCAGCACTCGATGACTCTCATCCTGGTTGCTCCGACGTGGGCTCGCCAACCATGGTACACCACGTTTCTAGAACTGTCCGTGGTGCCGCATCAAAGGCTTCATCTCACTCCCAGCCTTCTGACGCAGAGCCATGGCGACATTCAGCACCCAGATCCGCAACAGCTCAACCTGGCGATCTGGCTCCTGAAGTCCTAGAGTTTGGCTACCTCAATCTTCCTCCCGATTGCATGAACATCATTCGGGAGGCAAGGAAGCCCACTACTAGAGTTTGTTATGCGGCTAAATGGAAGAGGTTTGTCATCTACTGTGCTAACCACAATATTGACCCGCTAGATGCTTCCATTCAAGACATCATTTGTTACCTTTTCCACCTGTATCAATGCAATCTAGCGTACTCTTCCATCCGCATTCACCTGTCTGCTATGGCAGCATACCTCCAGAATAGGCAGCACCTGTCACTCTTTAAGGTCCCTGCTATCAAGGCCTTTCTGGAAGGACTCAAAAGGGTCATTCCACCGAGGACCCCACCAGCTCCAGAATGGAACCTCAATGTGGTTCTTACGAGGCTGATGGGTCCTCCCTTTGAGCCACTGCACTCTTGTGAGCTTCAGTTTCTGACTTGGAAGGTTGCGTTCTTAGTAGCAATTACATCGCTACGGAGGGTTAGCGAGCTGCAGGCGCTCACCATCCAAGAACCTTTCTTCCAGGTACATGCTAACAGGGTGGTGCTCCGCACTAACCCTAAATTCCTACCTAAAGTGGTACCACAATTCCACATAAACCAGACAATTGAATTGCCGGTGTTTTTCCAAAACCCAGAGACGCTGGCGGAGCGCATGCTCCACACCCTTGATGTTAAGAGGGCCTTGATGTACTATGTAGACAGGACAAAAGATTTTCGCAAAACCAAACAGCTTTTTGTTGCCTTTGCCACACACCACAAGGGAAACGCTATCTCCAAAGCGGGGATTGCTAGGTGGATAGTAAAGTGCATTCAGATCTGTTACGCTAAAGCTAAACGCACTCTCACTATCCCACCGAGGGCCCACTCCACCAGGAAGTTGGGGGCCTCTATGGCTTTCCTAGGTAACATTCCCTTAGAAGATATCTGTAGAGCAGCCACATGGTCTACCACACATACTTTCACTAAGCACTACTGTGTAGACGTGCATTCCAAACAGCAGGCAGCTGTTGGTCAGGCTGTTCTAAAAACGCTTTTTCAGACTGCTGCAGCTGGCACGGGCGGCCGCCGCTAATGGAGGGACTGCTATGTATTCTATGCACAGATATGAATTCAGCAGCCCACATGCCTCGAACTGCAAATGCTACTTACCAGTATGCATCTGTTCTTGGCATGTAGGGCTGCTGACATTCATATCGCCCACCCTCCTCCCCGGCGCCTGTAGCAGCTGCAGTATTCATTCATATATATACATATGCTCATAGCATGGTCATCACTCACATTCTTCACTCCATCTCTGCCAATGGCTAAAAACAATCTGGGGATGGAGGCGATGCACATGCGCACTGTAGTCCAGGGGAGGAGCCACCTATCTCGTGATACTTCGAAGACTCTTCCAGGACAACAATGTGCAATCATCCGGACCCAACACTAGGTGGCGATCTATGCACAGATATGAATGTCAGCAGCCCTACATGCCAAGAACAGATGCATACTGGTAAGTAGCATTTGCATTACTTTCTCTACTCCGTGTGATATGCCTAGATATCACACTGGTGCATTTCCTAGAAGAAAGGTAAGTAAATCAGGTTTTGTTAATTTGCAATTTCTTAGGATTTCATACAAACCAACTTCACACTTAGAAGATTTTTCACAGAAAAGCAGTCCGTGCAGTCCAATGTGAGAAAACAGTGTTTTCAGTTTAATGGTAAGTACTTAGGTTTTGGAGTTGGTATTCTGGGGTTAAAACCTGGGTTCCCACTGGGTCAAGGATGCACTTAAAGCACCCTCAGCGGAACTAGGGTGGCCGGGTGCAGAGTGCTGAGGCCCAATGTTATCCAGTGGGGGATAGCGAGCCTCTGGTTGGTGGCTGCTCACAAGCAGGCCACAAGGTTGTGAGAGCAAAGCTCCTGGACTTAAGCTCAGGGCACAGGGAATCCGGTTTAGCACACAAAGTGCACCCGCTGCGGCGCAGGGGTGGCTGGGTGCAGGTTGCTGTTTTGGCGTCGGATGCCTTGTTTTCAATGGGCATTTTTGGTTTTGGTTTTTAGCTGCAAGCTCGGTCCAGGAAGGCTTCCTGGAGAAATCAACAGCTGGGCAGGTAAGTTGGAGGGCTTGGGGACTTAGGTACACCTCTGGTACTCTTTTTAGACGGCAGGGCGGCTAGATGCAGGGGTGTCTTTTGAGGTCGGATTACGCCTCATCGGGCCACTAGCGGTTGGGGGTGCAGTGGCTGCAGGCAGCGTCCGAGTCCTGGATGGCTCATTTCACAGTGGACTCTGACTCTGGAGCCCTGGTGAACATTGCTGGGACCGGTGGGCCACTCCGACTCAGGTCATAGGCGCTGGGTGCAGTGGTGGTTCCAGGCGACTGGTTTTTGTATCCTCGGCAGGCTCCAAGTCTTTCTTGGCTGTTTCTTTTTAAGAGCGCTGCTGTTCACAGGAGATCCGGTCTTTGTTGAAGGCAGTCAATCCTCCCAGGGGTTCTGGAGGTCCCTGGCTGCAGGACAAGGCGACTTTTGGCGCAGGAACTTTGGATACTGCAGATGGGCTGGGGCCAAGTCAGTTCTTCTCTGCAGTCCAGTCTTCTCTGCTGGTAGTCTTGGTTCGTCATCCTTCTTCGTAGGTTGCGGGAATCTGTCTTCTTGGTTCAGGACGTTGCAGGGGTCTCGAGGTCATTAGCCAATGGGCTACTGACCTTAGGGGGACTACATCCTTGGTGTGCTCACCCCACGTGGGGAAGTGGGCACAATCCCTAATCCTGATTGGGGAGTGCCTGCCATCTGCAAAATGGTGGGCACAGAAGAGTGGGCTTCTCCTCGCCTCCCCCACCTGAGGGGTGGGGTTGGCAGCGGTCACCACACATTCTGGGCTGACTAATTTTTCCCGCCGAAAAGGAGGGGAGACAGGAGGGGGCCTGCTCCTGATGGCAGGAGAGGCTGGGGGTCGCAATACAAAGGCTGCAAGGCCTTTGAAGCTCCCCTGCCACAGACTTTCTGGCCTAGGAAGGTGTGACCACCTCCTCGGGTCCAGAAACATGT
Source organism: Lissotriton vulgaris (assembly GCF_964263255.1). NCBI lineage: Eukaryota > Metazoa > Chordata > Amphibia > Caudata > Salamandridae > Lissotriton > Lissotriton vulgaris. The sequence goes on from NC_141687.1 coordinate 1,057,834,569, forward strand.
CTCGTGGTGGCAGGCTGGTGTGTACCAGTCAGGTAACCCCCCCCAGAGGCTTGTCTTTTTTAAGGGGGCATCTCCAAGATGCCCTCTGAGTGCATTTTTCAGTAAATCCTACACTGGCATCAGTCTGGGTTTAATGTGCTGAAAAGTTTGATACCAAACTTCCCAGTGTTCAGTAAAGCTATCACAGCACCATGTACTCTTAATAGCATTACTGCCCTTACAATGTCTAAGAATTGGCTTAGGCACTGTAAGGGTACAGGGCTCTTGTACCTGTACCCTCACCACTGGTATAGTGCACCCAGCATGTCGACTCTTCATTTTGTTCTGCACCAAACACACAGCCTGCAATGGCAATGTGTGTGTGTAATTTTAGACGGCCTCTAAGGGTGGCACAATAAGTGTGCAGCTCTGAGGCTTTTCCTGGCCACAGTGCCCTAGGTACCTATGTTACCTTTTACAAAGGACTGAAGGACTGACGTGGCCAGAGGTGCCAATTTGGGGTACAAGGTACAGTTTTGGGAAAGAACACAAGCCCTGGGAACCTGATTGGCATGGACCCAGGGCACATCAAGTCAAAGTGCATCAGTAGTCTGGCAAAAAGTGGGGTGGTTACCGCAACAGAAACCCAGATTCCTACAGTAGGGACCTTACACCCAGGGTGGTAAAAAGGAGCGGACGTTTTGTGTGGACTATAGGGGCCTCCATGCATTAACCAAGACAAATGCACACCCAATTCCTAGGGCTGACACATTTATTGAGAGGTTTAGGGGCAGCCAAGTATCTCGGCACTTTTGTTTTGACACCAGGGTACTGGCAGATTGTTCTGACTCCTGGAGCTAAAGAGACCCCAGATGGGCATTATTTGTTTTGCAGCGAGAATCATTCTGGATTCACTATGCTGTGCATTATTCCGCGGTCTAGTGGTTGGGTCTGGAATCGTAGTCTTTTTTTTTTTTTTTTTTTTTTTTTTTTTTTGTATCCCAGGTGGGCGTCTACGTCCCACCTTTTGGTGTACTTCCTGTGACGTTGGCACGCTTCCTGCGGAAGCTCCCACCTTTGGGCGCCATCTTCAGATTCTTTTTTCCGCTGTTGGGTCTGAATCATCACGAGAAGCTCCAGAGTTTTTGGAGGAAAGAAGAGGAAAAAGACTAATCTTACACAGAAAAGATTGGAGAAGATACCGAGGAACGAGATCACCAAGCCGGGACGACGAAGAAGGAGATCTTCGAAGTCCAATGGAGAATGCGCACACAGGGGGCCCCCTGAGCGCAGGAATGGACAAAACACCTTTTAAATTCTGCCGTAACTGCCACCACAAATACGTGGAGAAGGACCAGCACCCGGTCTGCAACCTCTGCTTGCCGGTCGACCACGAGAGCAAGGATTGCAACGCCTGCTCCGCCTTCACCCCGGAGACACTCTGGGTTAGAGAGAGACAGAGGAGAGCCAACTACACCATGTAAGGCAAATGCCAACCTCCGTCGCTTTGGGACCTGGGCCTCTCCAGCGACAAAGAGGACCACATCGCCGAGGGACCAGATAACTACACGGTCATAGAGATCGATAAGAAGGCATCTAAAGAGGTAGGAGAGATGTCGACCCCTAAACCCCCGACAGACTCTCAAAAACCCGAGTCAGACTCTCGAAAAACAGAGTAAGTCCTCGAAGGGAGCACTGCCGCCGAAAATCTCGTCGGCCGCAGTTGCATCCAAGGACAAACAGCCCAGCGGATCCATGAAAAGGACTCCCAGCCAGCGAAGACCGACAAAAACCCAAGGTCGTCGAAGCACTTCCCCGAAAAGGACCACTCGACTTTGAAGGAGAAGAACCCGAAGGTCGCTTCGACGTCAACGACTAAGTCGAAGAGATCGGCCGAAACGCTCGATGCCGAACATGTCGCCCAGATGGAGAGGAAAAGGAGAAGGCTCGAGGCCGAAATGGAGAACATCCTGCAAAGGAAGAGAGAGTTCGACGAGAAAATGAAAAGGTTCATGATTCCGTCGAAGCCGACGATCGTCGAAATAGAAGAGGAGTTTGATGCCGAAGGGCTGCCGAAAACTCCCGAGCCCCAGGAACACCTAGAGGAAGAGTGCCTTTACTATGAGGAAGAAGGCGACGATGACCAGCGAACGAGTTTTGGCTCGGCATCCTCGATGGCACAGGACCTTGAATGGCAGGACCTTGACTCCGAAAACCCGGAAGAGCTCGTGGAGACTTATCCTTCGCCGCCAGATGACATTGGGGCCTATACTCAGACCCTCCAGGATTTCGTGGCGTGCCGCCAAATCGGCACTTTTGTAAAAATGCCACGATTTTTACGAAAGTGCCCGCGAAATCGGCACTTTTGTAGATATTGCGGCGTTTTTACAAAAGCCGCTATATCCCGAGTGGTCTGCTTAACGTCACCAGGGCGAAATGTCTTTCATATTCTGATCAGCAGCGCATAACATGTTAAACAGAAGAGTTGTACTACAAAACGCGTAGAACCGAGTCATGTTGAAGCTCTCCGTGTAGCTTCAGGTTGCTAGTTACTGATCGCTTTCTCTTGGGCTTCAGGTGGAGAACCAAACAAAAATCTGTCACTCCAGGCAGAAGGGTGGCACTCGGGAAACTCTTTCGTAGACTTCACTGCATAACGTCATCTGATCACTAGGCTCTCCGGCCAATGAAAAGGACCAGAAGTGCTGGACTAGCGTGCTCCTTTATCAGCAGTGAATTGATGGGAATGGAAACACACCTGATTCATACTGTAAAGCATACAGAAATCGAGGAAAGTTATTGGAAACTGAAGTATGCGTTTGCGTGTGTGATAGTTACAATTCTTTATATTACGACCGTATACTTGGAAACATATTTTTTTCCCATTCATTCTAATTATGAGCGCGTGTTTTCCCAAAATCGAATACAATTACTCAACCAATTAATGTTCTATTCGAAAACACTGTGCCAACCCTTTTTAAGTAGCAGGAGACAGGATTTCAATGGTGTTGTGATTAACAGAGGTCGTTTCTCTCACTTTCTGGGTGTATAGCTCAGGTAGCAGGTTAAATGTATTTCACACTGGTCGCTGCTTCGGTGAGGCCGTCGATAGATCACTGCTTTTTTAACACGTTCACTTCCCTCTAATATATTCGATTTATTCAGCATCAGATCTTATTTCTCTCACAGAAGCAAAGCAGCCAACGCTCATTCTCTTTTCTTGTTTATTAAGAGTCACACCTCTCCATTTTTTTGTTTTCGATTTGTAAGGTGAATATGCTATGCATTTTAGTTATTCAGCGAGAGAGGATGTGCATGCAGTCTGATGGTCACGAGTGTCATTTCGCTATCTATGTTCGGTGCCACATGAACTCCGGGACTGTATTTACTCTACCAGGTTCTCTTGTTAAGTACTAGAGTACTTTTACAGATGTGTTTCAGTCCTGGCTCTGAACACCGCTTCTATTTTAATACTAGCGGAGACATGCAAACCTATTGTATTATGACTGCCTTTATATAGTGCTTAACACCCCTGACGAGGCGTTGAAGCGCTTTGCTGTGAGTAGCACGATACTCCAGACCCAATGTTAGTGGTTAATCCACTGGTTAGGGGGATTAGTCTAACAGTCTCGAAGAGACCTTTCATGCTTTTTATCCAGGGACCTTGTAGTGGATTAAACAGTAGTAGACAGCTGTGGGCATTAATGGAGGATATCTATTAATAATGACCTCAGCGGATCAATCACTTGGGTATCAGCAGGGGTGGTGCAGGCCCCGGTGCCTCTGCAGCGCCTGTGGCAGCACAGCCATAGGAGGGTGTACAGACTCGGCCATTGCTATTTCAGTACTGAGGCCCTGTACGCCTCCATCACTGCTCCCCAGTACCTGCCAGCACCCCCTTTCACTGCAGTGCTGGGCACCCACGCGGCAATGTAGTGTTTCAGGGAGGGAGTGCATTGGCAGCACATTCTTTGTATGGAAACACGTTATTTCCAAAATGATGAGCTTGTGTGGTCTCTTATCTAGAGTAAAGTTTCATCACAACTACTTGTCTGATCGCTGTTGAGCAGAACATGATGTAGAAACTAAGATCTTATTCTGCGTGCAGCGGCCTGGCCTGTGCTGGAGACACAAGTTACACAACACCGAACAGTTCCACACTACACTACCTTGACTAAAGAATTGGTAAAGGGCCCACCAGCACGCTAATGGTGTTGAAGCGCAGCCCTTCTGTGGGGCCATTTCATGTTGACTTGGCAGTGTAATCAACCTATGGTGTATGTCACCTGTTGATGTTGTTTGTTGGTTGCTGTTGTATCGGGTGAGTGCGGGGGCAATCAGATGACTCCGACGCCAGTGTGGGGGGTAATGGTATGGCCGGTGCTATGATATAATTACAGGAGGCAGTGATGCTGGTAACTGGGTCTCGCCGGCATAGCCCAACTGGCAGATGAAGATTTGCAATTCCAAGGGATAACAGCCTTCACCTGTGGGCTGCTTCCTCTATTCCATATTCCAGGTTGCCTATTCAAAGTGGAATACTCTGCTAAAACAGTTTCCATTGATTTAAGGCTGAAAATGAATGATTGAGTAAAATAAAGTGCAGCTAAAATCCCGCTAAATTTCCATATTTGTGCCGCTAAATTTCCATATTTGTGCCGCTAAATTTGCGAATCCATGCCGCTATATCCTGGGGGGTCTGTATAACATGGTCATCAAGAACGCAGCAGCGGCTTTTGGAGTCAAACTGGAGGAGGAAAAACCTAAGGCATGTTTCCTCTTGGAGACCCTACTCCCCACTCAAACCGCGTCAGTTCCTCCCCATGCTTCTGAGTGTCATGGACCAAGGGAGGGAGGCGTTCAAAGACCCAGCGACCTGCAGGTCTGTCACACCTAGGACAGAGAAAAAATACAAATACTTCTCTCAGGATCCTCCCTACATCCAGGGATCAGTCACGGCGGACTCCATTATTACGGTAACAGCCAGGAAGAGGGCAAACATCCCAACAACATCAGGCCCACCACCAGACAAAGAAAGTAGGAGAATGGACCTAACTGGGAGAAAAATAGTAAGAAATGCAGCGGTACACTGGCGCATGGCGAACTCCAATACCCTACTGAACAGACACCAGTACCAGGATTGGGACGAGATTGGACAACTGCTCAAGCACCTCCCCGATGAATACCAGCAAAGAGCATCACACCTGGTGGAGGAAGGGAAAAATATAGCAAATGCTTGCCTGAAAACAGCCTTGGATGGGTCTAACACATCCAGCAGACTTATGATGATGGGAATCACAGAAAGAAGGCATGCCTGGCTCAGGATCTCAGGCTTCAAGCCGGAAGTACAGAACAACATTCTGAGTACTTCTTTCAATGGAGAGACACTGTTCGGGACACTGGTGGATGAAAAACTCACCCAGCTCAAGAACGAAAATGAAACTGCAAGGTCCATGGGGGCCTTACAATGCAGAGGGATGAGAAGGGGTACCCTGACACGTAGACCAAACGGAAGGGGAGAAAACCAGCCGGGATCACCACACCAGACATTCCAGCAGAGGCCCACCATGGCGCCAATCAATCACAGCAGGGACAGCAAAAACAAACCTGGCAGTACCAGCCTCGGGGCCAGTCCTTTCGCGGGAGGGCGAATGGACGAGGGCAAACAAGAGGGGGCCAACAACCCACCTTAAAGTGACTGTCACGCAAAGCATGCCCACCAACACGACCCCTCCGAGGGTGGAGCACAACAAGGCCAACAAGAGGGGGGATTTACACGGACCAAACATCAACAAACATGTAACACCAGTAGGAGGCAGGCTAAGACACTTCTTCCAGGAGTGGAAGAAGAGAACTACAGACAAATGGATACTCAACATCATACAGTTCGGATACTGCAAAGAACTGGAAAAGAAACCACCAAACAGAAAAACCAAAAAGGATGGCGCATTTAGGAAAAGAACTAGCGCTACTCCTAGAGGAATCACAAGAGCTACTCCGAAAGGAGGCCATCGAACCAGTTCCATTCAGAGAACAGAACAAGGGAGTGTACTCAAACTACTTCCTAGTACCAAAAGTGGACGAAACGCTAAGACCCATCCTGGATCTAAGGTTCCTAAACAAATACATAAGGACACAAAAAATCAAGATGACATCCCTAAAAGAGGTCATTCCTCAGATAAGGGACGGAGACTTCATGCCCACCATAGACCTCAAAGATGCCTACCTGCACATTCCCATGAACAGGCAGCACAAACATCTACTAAGATTTACCATCAACAAAGAACACTACCAGTTCACAGCGCTAACCTTTGGACTAAACTCTGCACCAAGGGTCTTTACCAAATGTGTTGCGGCCGTGGCAGCGTACCTGCGCAGGGAAAGGATTCATGTATGCCCTTACCTCGACGACTGGCTAATAAAAGCAAATTCACACAGGACATGCAAGGGAAACGCACAGTGGGTCACAAACACTGACAGACCTGGGATTCTCCATACACTGGAGGAAATCCTCGATGGAACCAGAGCAAGTGAAGATCTTCCTGGGTGCACAGATCAAATCCATACAACGCAAGGTGTTCCCCAGCGACAAGAGAACACTGGCCCTGCTCAAGGAGACACGCCACTACCAGAAGGGGCGAGCCCTGACCGTGAGGACAGCGAGCAATATAATGGGGATGATGGCGTCCTGCATACATCTGGTCCCCAATATTCGGCTCCACATGAGACCATTCCAGGAATGGCTGCAACAACAATGGTCACAAGCTACAGGAAGTTGGGAAGATCTAGTGGTTGTAACGCATGCAGTGCAGGAGGAGATAACATGGTGGAACAGGGAGAACATAACAAAAGGGAAGCCTTTAACACCACCAACCCAAACGGTGACCATCACCACAGACGCATCCCAGATGGGATGGGGAGCACACATGATCAAGCTCAAGGTGAGGGGTCTGTGGACTCCAGCAGATGCGGTCAGACACATCAACTACCTGGAACTTAAGACAGTGTTCCTCGCCCTGAAGGCATTCCAGAAACAACTGTACAACCAGAGAGTGTTGATAAAAACAGACAACACAACAACGATGTTCTACATCCACAAACAGGGAGGAACACAATAAGTCGCACTATCCAACCTAGCGCAGGAAATATGGAGATGAGCCATCCCACTCAAAATAGACCTGCTAACCATACACCTACCAGGGAAGGACAATGCGGAAGCAGACTGGCTCAGCAAACAGACTTCAGCATCCCACAAGTGGGAGCTCAATGCACAGGAAACGCAAACGCTATTCAGGAGGTGGGGAACACCGACGATAGACCTATTTGCAACACACCAGAATGCAAAATGCTGATACTTCGCAACCAGGGGAACGATCCCAGGGGAATACTCTATGGATAAGCTGGTCGGAAACATTTGCCTACGCTTTTCCCCCCGATACCACTGATGCACAGGGTACTAACAAGTGCAGAACCAGCAACATGACGCTGATCCTGGTGGCACCACAGTGGTCAAGGCAGACCTGGTACTCACGAATAATGGAAATGGCACTGGGACCACCCCACAAGTTCGGGAAAAGAATAGACTTACTCGCCATGCAAAACGGAGAAGTATAGCCTAGCTGCATGGCTCCTGGAGACATAGTTTGCGCTACCGGAAAGCACCCTGCAGGTGCTACGAGAGGCAAGGAGACCTACCACACGAAGGTGCTATGTGGCAAAATGGAAGAGGTTCACACAATGGTGCAGCAAGAAAAAACTACTCAAGAAGATGACAAGGGAATCAACGGTGCTAAGATATCTCACACACCTGCTGAAAGCAAAACTAAGTTGTTCCTCGCTAAGAGTACACCTAGCAGCGATAGTAGCCTAGACAAGAGGAGATGCAGGAAAGAGCTTCTTTATATCACAAGTAGTAAAGAGATTTCTGGAAGGGGCAAAATATCGCACCACCTAAGAGGATGCCGCCACCGGCATGGAACCTCAATTTGGTCCTAACAGAACTTATGAAGCTCCCTTTGAACCCATCCATAAGGCCTCACTACAAATGCTAACAATGAAGACAGCCTTTCTAGTGGCAATCACCTCGCTGCGCAGGGTGAGCGAACTGCAAGCGCTGACGCTACAAGAACCCTGCATTCAAATACACAATGATAGGGTGGTAATGCAAACTCACCCACACTTTATGCCAAAGTTGGTGTCTCGGTTTCACATGTAACAGACAGTACAAATACCAAGCTTCTTTCAGAAACTATCCACAAGGGCAGAGAGGGCACTGCACACTCTGGACACTAGAAGAGCAGTAATGCATTACATGGAAAGAACTAAGGAGCACAGGAAAACAAAGCAGTTCTTTGTGGCCTTCGTGAGCGGTTTCCTGGGTAGACCAGTAACAAAGGGAACCATCGCACGATGGATCGCACAAACTATACAATTCTGCCACAAACAGGCAGGCCAAGAACTAGCAGAGGGGGCACGAGCCCACTCTACCAGGAAGAAGGGAGCAACGATAGCCTTCCTGGCTAACACACCCATTCAAGACATGTGCCTGGCAGCTACATAGGCTTCAGTGCACACGTTCACTAAGCACTACTGTGTGGATATACAAATGAACAAGGAAGCACAAGTAGGACAGAAGGTGCTTCAGCATATATTCAACAACCAATGCTCATCTTCCACCCAGCCGCCACAATCATAACAAACTGCTACAAAGTCTATGCACAGCATAGTGAATCCAGAAAGATTCACGCTGCAAAACGAGTAGTTTCTTACCTGTTGGTGTAGTTTTGCAGCTTGAAGATCTTTCTGGATTCACTAGCGAACCCACCCACCTCCGCCAGAAAGATGAGGCAGGAGAAGAAGGTGGAAATAGAAGGCCAATATACAAACAGACACCTTATAGGACAAAGGGGGAAGAATTATTTACGTGGAGGAAGAACTAGAAAACATTGCCAAAGGATTCACAAACAGAACACAAAAACAAGAAAAAAGAATCCGAAGATGGTGCCCAATGGTGGGAGCTTTCTCAGGAAGCGTGCCGACGTCACAGGAAGTACACCAAAAGTTAGGACGTCGAATCCCACCTGGGCTACAAAAAAAAAAGAAAGAAAAGACTACAATTCCGGACCCAACCACTAGACTGCGGAATAATGCACAGCATAGTGAATCCAGAAAGATCTTCAAGCTGCAAAACTACACCGACAGGTAAGAAACTATTCATTAACTGGTATCTCATTTGGACTAAAGAATGCCCCTGCCACCTTCTAAAGCTCCACTAGGCAGGATTATCTGATCCACCTTTGCAAGGCCCTTGGGGTTCTGCAGAGTGCAGGCCTCACTATCACAGCAAGCAAGTGTCAGGGCAAGGCTCTGTTGTATACCTGGGCCACCTTGTAGGTGGGAGGCCAAGTTCAACCCGCATAACCCAACTTCCAGACAATTGTGTACTGTGTTGCTCCAACCACCCTGATGCAAGTAAGGGCATTCCTTGGCTTGACTGGGTACTTCAGGAGGTTTGCAAGGGGATATGGGTCCATTGTGGCCCTCCTCCCAGATTTGACCTCTATGATGATGCCAAAGAAAGTGAACTGGACAGTTAGCTTTCAAGAGGCTTTTGACAATCTGAAGGGAACAATGTGCTCAACACCCATTCTAAAAGTTCCAGATTATTACAGGCAGATCATAATGCAGGCAAATGCCCCTGAACATGGGATAGGCGCTGTCATGTCCCTAACCAATGATGGTGGCCATGACTAACCTGTTGCTTTCATTAGCTGGAGGTTACTCCCCAGTGAGTAGCATTAGACTGCCAATGAGAGGGAAGCCTTTGCAGTGGTTAGGTCCCTGAAGTTGAGGCCCTACTTGTTTGGCTCTCATTTTTTTGTTCAAACTTACCACAGGTCTCTCAGATGGCTAATGTAAATGAAAGGTGAAAATCCCAAACTGTTGAGGTGGTCCATTTACCAACAGAGTATGGACTTTACAGTGGAACACAGACCTGGGACCTACCATGGCAATGCAGATGTCCTTTCCAAGTTATTCCACTTAGAAGATGAAGACTGTCTTGGGAAAGATAAGTTTCATCCTCTTTTTTTGGGGGTGGGGGGGATTTAAGTAGGAAAGTACTTACTTTTGACATGGTCACCCCCGCTTTTTGGCTAGTACATGTGATTTCGACTGGAAGTGCACTACGGTCCTGCTGACCATGTCCCCAATGCCAGATCTATTTCCTAAAACTGTACAATAGTTCTCCCCGTTGGCAATGCCTTTGACACCCTCAAAGTCCTTATAAATTGTACCCCTGGTACCTAGGGCAGGTTGTAAAAAAGGTTCTCTAATGGCTCAGCACGAATTGTGACACCCTAAGAGACTCCTCATCAAACACATGAAAGACTGCCACTGAAGGTTGCCTGTTTCAGTGCAATCTAAAGTGAAAACACGACATGCAAGGCTGGGTGCTTAATATTACAAGTACATGTCAGGGCATACCTGCATGAGCAGATGTGTGTCTGTGCTGGTCAGTTCCAGTAGTGCAAGTGAACAGGGAAGTCATTTTAGAATATGTGCTGGACGGTAGTGAAAACGAGATCCCCCAGCTACATAATGGCTTCACTGAAAATAGGGATGTTTGGTATTAAACATCTCATATTCATTAACCCACACTGCTCCCAGTGTTGGATTTGCCAATGCATGGACACACAGGGCACCTTAGTGGTGCCTCCCTGAAAACCTACCAACCTCTGGTGTGCTCACTGATTGGTTTCTGCCAGCCTGCCACCTGAGACACTGTTCTGACCTCCTAGAGTGAGAGCCTTCTGGTCTCAGGAGACTCAGAACAAAAGCCTGTCTGGAAAGTGTCACACCCCCTCCCACAGGATGACCTGCTGGTTAGCATTCCTAGGCTGACAAGCTTCAAAAAGCTGCTGCCTTTGAAGTGTTAATCTGGCTCCCCTCACAGTTGAGGAAGCTGACCCCTTTCGTCCAGCGCCCCTGTAGCACCTGGACAGGTAAGAAAATTAGCCGATCAGGTAGGTGTGACACCCCAGGCTACTACCACCCCTAAGGTGGGCTGAACTGAGGTATACATGACTCTTCAGAAGTAGCCATATTTGTGATAGTATACCTATGAATTCTAGGACAGGGTTATGCCCACTTACCACTGGAAGTCTTCATATAGGGCACATCATGACCCCCGGGGTCAGTAGCACATAGGCTACTACCCTGCACTCTCCTACTGCCCCTAAATTCATTATTTAGGGTAGCCCCTAGCACCAGAACAGATCCTGCCAACCTAAAAGACTAAGGACGTGAAGTCGCATCCTGCAAGTAGTGAAGACCCAGCAACTGACTTGGCACCAACCCTGCTGGCCTGCCTACTGACTCCGACAATTGCGCCAAAAAACGACTTGTCCTGCAGCTGCTGAGTCCCCAAAGCTCAGGGGACCTGCCAGCACTTCACCCAGGAACCAATACCTCCCAAGAAGTATTGGATCTGCTTCCCTGCAACCTGCAGGCAGCTATAGACTCCTGTGAGGACTTTGTGACCGCAGAAACCGGATGCCTTGAAGACACCACTGCAACTGTCGCTCCAAGCGAGTTGAAGTTTACCAACTGTGTCAGTGCAATTCCCCAGCTGTCCAGAGACCGAGTCCACCATGGTTTCACCGCCAGGGAACTCTTGGATGGAGCCTGCAGCATCTGCATGCAGGCCCCCTATCCCACAACTGCTCCCGGTAAGAAAAACCTGACAGCTAAAGACATCTCTGCAACCCATCATCCCTGGGCTGTGGAGAAGGGGACCAATGGTGTTACTTTGACCATCGTGAGACCTGAACCACCCTGTTGGGTCAGCCTGCCTTGCCTCCCAGTCAAACCCTGCAGCCTCTTCACGTTTACCGATCCTCATAGAGTAACATTGGGCACCCAACACTGTTTTGCACCCTTGCACCTGGCTGCCCTAGTACCGCCGCTGGTGGTGGGCTGCTGGTTTTGCCTTACCCACCACTCAACTAAACTTCTAGAGATTGGTCTCACAATTTGCTGTACTATACCTGAAAGCTGCATTGACTTTTCCCTCCCATTGGATTACATTGTAGCTTCCAGATATTGCAGATGTTTCAACTTTTTGAACTAGAAATAATTACTATTCAAAAACGCACTTGCCTGAAAGTTTTTCTTCTGATTCCTAAACATATATAAAGAATCTTGCTATTTTTATAAATTGGTGTGGATCGCCTCCTAAAATCATGATTTTCATTTATTGACTATTGTGTGCATTTTCAGATGTCTTTCACACCTCTGTGATAAGCCTAAGGCTGCTCGACCACAATACACCTTAGAAGAGCACCTAGAGATTGCCATAGCAAGTCTCCTATCCCCTAATCGGGTAACCCCCGGACTCATTACACAATATATCTCATTTTGGTATAACATATAAAGATCCAGCTTCCTACACGAGCTCTCATGCTAAGGATAGTGCTGCCACTAAGGCCCGCACCCAACTGATGCTTCATTTCCCTACACATGTGTTTTAGAGCCCCTCAATATTTTGAGTTTATAATGTTGCCATCCAAAAGCTTAAACTGCGCAAATTCCTTTGACTGAACAAATACCTTTGCTCCTCTTTCTGCCAAGCTTTCTATAATGTCCTGCCCACTACTATGGCTTGAACATGTTTGTAGTGTTTAGGAGCGCTGTAGTCTACCTAAGTACCTTTTAATAGGTTGAATCAAAGGAATGTCCCGACTACCTTTGTTAGATGATGGAAGTAAAGACAAGTATGCAAGTTATTTATATTTGGAATCATCTCAGTAATTAATTGTTACTTCTCACAATTAAATGCTTTGTTTTGTTGACGTTTCTTTGTCTAATTGTTTGATAAGTTTGTAATGGAGCCTATCCTGTTAGTCATTGTTGTTTTCTCAAAATGTCAGTAAAATATAACAATGCAACATTTTTTTTACTTTATACATCGTTTGAAGCATTAACATGTTGTCTCTGCAGGGTCGACAGCGCTGGATCTTTTCAAATTTTATGTTGAAGATCTGAAAGCACGATATCATGATGAAAAGAAAATAATAAAAGATATTTTAAGGGTAAGACATTTTTAACATTTGTATTATGTGATCTTAGTTTGATACAGGGCATTGACGTGTTTACTCTGTCCCCTTGCTTGCAGGATAAAACCTTTTTGGTGGAAATAAATACTAGTTTTGAAGACTTTGTCACAGTGATAAGTTCAACCAAGCGTGCTACCACACTAGATGCTGGCAACATCAAGCTTGCTTTCAACAGTGTAAGTAAAACATTTTTTTTAGAATTACTGCTAAATAGTTTCAGCATTAAAACATATATTGGCAAATAAGTGAAGGTTTGACTGTTCACAAGTATTACCTATGTCTATGCTATTTTTTGTAAGCCACTGTTTAAGGCTTTTGAACAAATATTTGCTTATTTAGAGTTTATTTTTTAGGACGGTTTGCTGCAACCTAGGTTTAGGAATTGAATGCAGACATAATAGAGGACAGGCAAGTGATGTTCAAATATTGTATTCCAAATTGAGCTTTTCAGACTTTGCACATATACGCACTCTTGCATGGTTTTTTCTACAAAATTTGATAAGCGCTCTCACTGGGAATTAAGTTTGTCATAATGTTTAATATGCTTTTGCATAGTCAGTCACATTAGGAAATCATGTAGTATCCAGTGATCAAGGTCCAAGTCTTTAACTCCAGAAAGAGGCTGCTGCCCCTAAAACTAACCCTCCGCCCCCTTTCTAAATCTCCTGTCTCATTCGATTGCTCTCAGATACTAATGTATTCTAATAAACAACAAGGTGTATGCAGTTTGACAAACATATACACTTTCTTTGGAGCTGATACAGCCCATCATTTCTGGGTAAAGCCATCACTTTTGTTTTATCCTAGACCAGGGAACCCACTAAATAAAAATCCTTATTAGGGTACTCCTTGTCGTATTTCAACTCGCTCACGCCAATCTACACTAGAGAGCCCACCCCCACACACACACACTAGCCTCACATTAGGGAAAATATCGGCAGCAAAGAGCCTCCGGTCATTGCAGTGCCGGCCCGATGAGGAGCAACGCCTGAAGATGAAGCTACGCCCATTGATGAAACATGACACCTCTCGGGGTGTGTTAGGGCTCTTTCTCCTGAGCATTCAGATGCCCTCATTTGAGTACTCAGACTTCCAGCACTGACCTGTCTGTGTTCTCATTCCAATTTTCTTTAGGAGCTACATACCTCTTAGTGACCATTTGGAGCATGAATGCTGGACCTTCATGCGGTCATTGTCCCTCTTGTGTGTATAATTAATATATTCTAGCCAATTCTACCAGAAGGAGGAAAATACTAAAGTACATTGCATAGAAGAGTCTCTTAATTCTCGTTCTTAACACTTGTCCTCTGTATGACACCATTCACTTTGGATATGGTCTTCAATCTACTAAGCACTTGTTCCATCATGTTCGCAAGGCACACCGTATGCATACTGAGAAGATGGTTGTATGTGTGAACAACGAATTCCCTAACCCCGCATGTCAAAACAATGCGGTCTTAATAACGACACATTCCTTTTCCACTCATGCCTTTACCACAAATTATCGTGGTAAAGGCATGAATAGTAAAGGGATATGCATAGCTAAGGTCGCCACCGCCCTAAGGTACAAACTCCCACCCTCTAACCGCCCTGAGGTGCAAATGCCACTACCCCCTCCCAACCCCCACTCTGTGTTCTCCCCCTGCCCGATGCCTAAAACACTGTCCCTTAACCCTGTCCCTTAATTTGACCTAGCCCAGACCCAAAAACTGCCCGCCCTCCCCAAGCCCTAAAAACGACCCATTCCCCTCCCCTTCCCCTGAGGCCTAATACCCTAACCCAGAAGTAAAAAACGTACATCAACACTCCCCTGCACTGAAAATCACTCCGACCCCCCCTCCCCCCCCCCTCAGCCCTGAAAACTACTACCAAATGGCCCTCCCAGTCTTGAAAACAACCTCCAACCCCCCAGCCCTGAAGACTATCCCCGACCACACCCCCAGCCCAGAAAACTGCCCCAACACCTCCAGCCCAGAAAACTACCCCAACCCACCCCAAGCCCACAAAACAACCCTGACTCACCCCAGCCCAAAAGCAACCCCGACCCAGCCCACAAGCAACCCCAACCCAACCCCCAGCCCACAAAGGAACCCGACCTACCCTCCAGCCCACAAAGCAACCCCGACCCAGCCCACAAAACAACCCCGACCCACCCCCAGCCCACAAAACTACCCCCAACCCCCTGCCCCACTTAACTCACTGCAGAACCCTTCCTGCTTCCGTCCAATGCAGCCCGCAGCTAGACCACATATTGCCTTTTCACGCACATGCGTGATTAAGGCATAGGCGTGGTTAAACTTGCAGAGTTGGAACAATAGTGGTTTATACCACAGTGTTCAGACTGTTTCCCTGAGAAGAGGTATGCACTGCTGTTATGGTTATTTTTCAGATGAGAGAAAGGAGGACTGTTAGGCTGCTTTCCCTTCAAGAGTTACAGGTAAAATGACATGTGTCCCTAAGTTATGTCATCAGCCTCCAGTTTTGAGGGGCAATGGCAATTCTCTGTTCTAGATGGGGATATACTCTGTGTGCACCTCTGGGTAGCAAAACTTTGCACTCTACTGGGGATTGTTGTCCCAGATGTGGAGCAGTATGTGAGCTGATAGTTAAGTCAAGTCAAGATTTGATAGCGCACTACTCACCCGGAGGGTCTCAAGGCGCTTGGGGTGGGGGGGGGGGGGTTGTTACTTATCAAATAGCCAAGTTTTTAGTTGTTTTCTGAAGGAGAGGTGGTTCTGTGTAAGGCGGAGGTGGGTGGGGGAGAGAGTTCCAGGTTTTGGCCGCCAGGTTGGAGAAAGATCTTCCTCCCATCGTGGTTTTACGGATACGTGGAATCGCGGCGAGGGCTTGATTGGACGATCGTAGTTGGCGGGTGGGGGTGTAAAAGGTCAGGCGCGTGTTGAGGTATTTGGGTCCTAGGTCGTAGAGGGCTTTGTGTGCGTGGGTGAGAAGACGGAACGTTATTCTCTTGTTGACGGGGAGCCAATGAAGGTCTCAGGTGACCGGAAATGTGGTCGTGGCGGGGTATGTCAGGATGAGTCTGGCGGAGGCGTTCTGAATGCGTTGGAGTTTTTTCTGTAATTTGGCTGTGGTTCCAGCGTAGAGGGTGTTTCCGTAGTCCAGTCGGCTTGTGACAAGTGCTTGAGTGACCGTCTTTCTTGTTTTGGTGGGGATCCATCCGATCTTTTTGAGCATGCGTAGGATGTTAAAGCATGATGATGAGATGGCGTTGACTTGTCTAGTCATCGAGAGGGAGGAGTCTAGAATGAATCCCAGGTTGCGAGCATGGTCCGTTGGTTTGGGCGCGCTGCCTAGGGCTGGTGGCCACCATGAGTCGTCCCAAGCGGAGGGTGATGATCCTAGGATGAGGACTTCCGTCTTGTCTGAATTTAGTTTTAAGCAGCTGTTCTTCATCCATTCGGCTACGTCTTTAATCCCTTCGTGTAGGTTGGTTTTGGCGGTGTTTGGGTCTTTGGTGAGGGAGAGGATCAGCTGTATGTCGTCAGCGTAGGAGATGATTTTGAGGTTGTGTTGGCGTGCTATGGATGCAAGGGGGCTCATGTAGACGTTGAAGAGAGTGGGGCTGAGCGAGGAGCCTTGGGAAACGCCGCAGATTACTTTGGTGGCCTCTGATCTGAAAGGGGGGAGGCGGACTCTCTGGGTTCTTCCGGCGAGGAACGATATGATCCAATCCAATGCTTTTCCTTGTATTCCGATGTTGAGGCGTTGTACAAGGGTGCTATGACAGACCGTGTCAAACGCTGCGGAGAGGTCCAGGAGAATGAGGGCAGCTGTTTCCCCGTTGTCGAGTAGTGATCGGATGTCGTCTGTGGCTGCGATGAGGGCGGTCTCGGTGCTGTGTTTGGCTCGGAAACCGGACTGTGAGGGGTCGAGGGAGCCGTTAGACTCTAGGAAGGCGGCGAGCTGATTGTTGACGGCCTTCTCTATGACTTTGGCAGGGAAAGGGAGGAGCGAGATGGGGCGGTAGTTCTTAAGTTCAGTGGGGGCTGCTTTAGGTTTCTTCAGGATGACACTGAGCTTGGCATGTTTCCAGCTTTCCGGGAAGGTAGCGGTGTTGAGGGAGCAGTTGATGATATTCCGGAGGTGGGGTGCGATGATGGAGTCGGCCTTGTTGAAGATGTGGTGAGGGCATGGGTCGGTTGGTGATCCGGAGTGAATGGAGTTCATCAAGCGGATGGTGTCTTCGGTGCTGATCGGGTTCTAGGCGTCCAGGGTGGTGGTGGGGGGCTTCAGTTCAGTGGGAAGGGGGGTGGACTGGTCACCGAAGCTGTTATGTATGTCAGCGATTTTACTGTGGAAGAACGAGGCTAGAGAGTCGCAGAGGCCTTGAGAGGGAGTGATGTCGTTGGTGTCGGCCCTGGGATTGGTAAGCTCTTTGACGATGCTGAAGAGTTCCTTGCTGTTGTGGGCGTTGTTGTCGAGTCGCTCCTTGAATGCTGATTTCTTGGTGGATCTGATCAGCTGGTGGTGTTTGCGGGTGGCCTCCTTGAGGGCGGTCATGTTGTCTCTGGTTGGGTTTCTTCGCCAGGCTTTCTCGAGGGTGCGGCAGTTCTTTTTGGAGTTCTTGAGGTCGTCATTGAACCAAGAGGCTTTTTTGCTACCTGGCTTGCTGTGTTGCTTTTTCAGGGGAGCTAATTTGTCTGCGCAGTGGGTGATCCATTGTGCGAGATTGATGGCTGCTTGATTTGGGTCAGATGATTTGGCGAGAGGGTTTTGGTTTAGCGATGTGGTGAGCTGGTCGGTGGTAAGTTTGTTACAGTTTCTGCTGGGGATTTGTTGTGGGTGGTGGTGGGTCGTGGTCTTTCTGAAGTTGAAATGTACGCAGCTGTGGTCCGCCCAGTGGAGTCCTGTGGCGTGATTGAAGGAGACGTGCTTGCTGGAGGAGAAGATCGGGTCGAGCGTGTGTCCGGCATAGTGGGTGGGGGTATTCACCAGTTGTTTGAGTCCGAGATTGGAGAGGTTGTCCAGAAGGGTGATGTTATTGCTGTTGTTGTTCTTTTCCAGGTGGAAGTTGAGGTCCCCTAGGAGAATGTAGTCCTCGGAGGGGATGGCGTGTGGGCTGATGAAGTCAGTGATGTCTTTGCAGAATTGTGTGCGGGGTCCTGGTGGTCTGTAGATGAGGGTGCCTCTAAGTGTGGTTTTAAGGTCGGTGTGTATCTGGAAGTGGAGGTGTTCGGCGGCTGTGAGGGTGTCGTCGGAGCTGGTCGTGATGCGGATGGTTTTCTTGTGGACGATGGCGATGCCTCCTCCTGTCTGGTTGATGCGGTCCTTTCGAATGATCTTGTAACCGTCCGGGATGACTATGGCGATGTCGGGCGCTGATGAGGCGTTCATCCAAGTTTCTGTAAGAAAGGCTATGTCCGGCTTGGTGTTGTCTAGTAGGTTCCATAGTTCAATGGCGTGTCTGTGGATCGAACAGGTGTTGAGCAGGATGCACTTCAGGTGGTTGTTGTCGGAGCTCTGTTTAACGTTTGTGGATATAGTGTGTGTCTTGAAGCAGTCGAACTTGCAGGATTGGCAGGTGAAGGGTCCATGGGTGCGTCCTGGGGCGGCTTGGTGACAGTCTGGGAGACGGCCGGTGTTGAGTGCAGAGAGGGTTGCGGCGTCGTACGTTAGGCGGGTGGAGTGGATAGGAAGCAGGCCAGAACGTTGAGCAGTGATAGATTGGGCAGAGGCCTTTCCTTGCATTGCTATGGCAGTCCATGGTTACTGGGACAGTGTCATACACTTTTTCATTTACCTCAGCTGTCCCTGGCCACAATACTGAAACATTCCGTTGGATATCTAAGTTACTTTTTTGAGTCACTTGACTCAAGTGAAGCAAGGATAGTCAGTCAGCTTACTCCTTGAGGGTGGTTAGAAATTCTGATTTGGTACGATGTTCAAAATACTAACATAGTAAATAGGATCACTCACATTATCAAGACACTGCTTTACTTTAGAAACAAAATACTTTTTAAAGAAATAAGTAAAGCAGACTAAAGCAATAAAGAAAAATAAGGAAATCAAAGGTAGCTAGCACCTTCTGTGGGCAAGATACAACCACAAATGTTATAAGCCCTTTTGTGCTAGATCTCTGATAGCACTTTCCCTCTACCTTCCTAAGAGACTTGTGTAGGAAAGTGCCCCTTTTTGACATGGTCACCCCCACTTCTTGCCTGGTAACTGATGCAACTTTGACAGAAGTGTTCTGAGTTCCTGGAATCTAGGTCCCTAGTGTCAGATCGCTTCCCTAAAACTGTGCAATTGTCCCCTCAATTGGCAATACCTTTAGCACCCCCTAGTAAATGGTACCACTGGTACCTAGGGCATGGGTACTACAGAGGGTCTCTAAGAGCTGCAGCGTGTATTTATTTATAAAGGTTTTGTGCCACTGTAGGAAGCTGGCTCTTTATGTGATATACCAATAATGTGTTATCGTGTAAGGAGTCCAGAGATTCCCTCAGAAGTGTACAGGGCTAAATGTAAACCCAAGGTTCTCTGTTTTTGGTTGAGCTACCTTAGGCCTAACACAGAAGAGTGTAAGAGATTTGTAATACACACAGTGACTAATAAATAACACATGACTCAAAAAGGAGATCCACACCCTTTTTCATAAAAATAAGCTTCTTTCAAGATGTATCCTAAGACCAAGATGTACGATAAAAGGTAAGTAGGTTTTAGTTTTTCAATAAAAATACTTTTCACTTTAAAAGTGGACACTGCAATTTTTCAGCTCAGCAATGTTAACCTATTGGCAAAAGACAATAATGCAGGTTTGAAGGCAAATACACGACTTATAAATCCAGTCTTTGGGGTTTCAGATTAACACCTGGCAAAGTTCAGATTAGTGCCAAGAGTTCACCACCAACGGCACATGGGCGGCCGGGTGAAGAGGTTAAAATTTGGGGTCGGGCACCCAATGTAAACCAATGCTGATTGGGAGTGATTGAAGTTGCGCTGCTCTTTGGTAAGTAAAGCGGTGTCAGAGGGGTCAATCTCTGGGAGTCAAGGTAAGCACAGGAGAGGGCCCCATGGCTGCACCAAACTTACACCCGCAGCAGCACAGGGGCGGCCGGGTGCTAAGTGCCAACACAGCATCAGGTGCCCAATGCAAATCCAGGGGGGACATTGGTTTTGAAATGGGAATGCAGGCGCAGACCAAGATGCTGAACGAATAAAACCCAGAGCTGCATAGGTAGGTTCTGATGCTACGATACAAAGGGACATTGTTGGTCAAGCTACCCAAGGCCCAGAGGCTTCAGGTGCAATGGTTTTCTTTGGTGTTTGGAACAGCCTACAGGGCTGGTCGCGCTCCGGGGGAGTCTTCGGATTGAGGCTGCAGGCGTCCAGGTAGAGTCCAGCAGGGGTCAGCCCATGGTGGACTCGGGCACAGAATCGCTGGGGAACCTTTGTTGTTCCGGTGGGCTACTCGGACACAGGTCGTGGGCTTCTTGTGTAGAGGGGAGTCCGAAGGCAGTTTCGCAGATCCTCAGGGCAGAGCTCTTTGGATTTAAAGTTGGTTTCTTCTTGGATAGGTCCGTTGTCCACTGGAGTTTCCTGATCTTTATAGAAGGCAGGCCGTCCTCTCAGGGTTTTGGAGGTCGTTTGGCTTGCAGGACAAGTTGACTTTTGTAGCAAGGAACAAAGACCGCATACAGGCCGGCAGGGATAGTGCCAAGTCCGCCCCTGGTCCTTTTTTCTTGCTTGTGTGGCTCATCTTCGTCTGAGCTTCAGAGGTCATCAGGAATCTGATTTCAGTGTCTGGGGGTGCCACCATAATACCAGATTTAGGGGTGTTACAGGAGAGTGACAGGTAGGGGCCATAGCGTTCATTTCCAGGGGTGTCTACACCTCTATTATGCCACCCTCCTGTGGGAGAGGGCATAGCCCTAGCCCTGATTGAATAAGTCCCACTATCTTCAAGATAGAGGGCCCTGAAAAATGTGCTTCACTTAGCCTCCAGCACCTGAGGGGTGCAGTCGGTGATGAGGGGTACACCTCCTCTTCTCAATTAATTTTCTGACCTGTTCTCCTGCCATACCTGGGGGTTTGAACCAAGGGATGCCATGTGCTGCTAGCAGCAGAGGCTGGGGTTGCATTACAAAGGCAGCAAGGCCTTTGAAGCTTCCCACAAGAGAGCACTGTGCTCCGCCTGGGGAAAGGTGTCACATCACTGACCAGGATGAGGTTTGTTTCTCGCCTCAGAGTGCAGAGACACTAGGCCCAGAGATCCAGAAACATGTCTGGTGGTGGTAGGCTGCTAAAAGCCAGTCAGAGACCACACCAGGGTTGGTAGGTTTTCATGGGGCACTTCTGAGTACATGATTAAATAAATCCAACACTGGCATCAGGGTGGGTTTATTAAGAGGAGTTGGTTGGTACCAAACACTCCTGGGTTTAGTGAAGCAATCATAGTGCTGGGGAACTTGAGTTGTCGAGATTCCAACTCATGTACTCGGACTTCACTGGCAATTACAATATTAACTGACTTAAAATATTGTTGGGGTGTAGCTGTTTGTGCAGATATGCGCACACCTGAGATATAGTGCATCCTGCCCCAGGGTTTGTAAGGCCTGCTAGAGGGTTGACTTACCTATTCCTTAGGCAGTGCTGCGTTGACATGGCACGCAGTGTGCCATATCAACTTTGTCGTTTTCTACAACAAGGCACACAGGATGCATAGGCAGTTAGCATGGCCTTGGTGTGCAGTTCGTGGGGGACCCTCTTCAGTCCTCATGCCCTAGCTACCAGAGGTAGCATTTACTAAGGACTTTACAGGGGGGATCTGAAGCTGTGCCAATTGTGGTATAGTTTTATCGAAGGAGCTCTTGCACAGGGGGCCTGATTGGCAGGGACTCTGTCTACTTTAAGTCGAAACCACATCATGTTTGTGTCAAAAAGTGTGGGGGGTGGGCTAACAATGTCAAAAGAGGCTCTTTCTCACAGGTACACTATATAAAGAGCCAGCTTCCAATCAGTGACACCTTCCAGTCTGCAGTGGCAGACTCGTAGACATGTTTAACTTTGTGCTGCTCAGGGTGGCGCTACAAGTGCTGCAGTCCCTGCGGGACACTGATACACAGACCCTGGGTACATTTGGTACCATATACTGGGGACCGGCAATTAAGTTAGGTTATGCCAAATGGGTTCATGCCAATTACCCATGCACCATTTTAAGAGTCAGAGCACATGCACTGAGTCCTGTTTAGCAGGGCTCAGAGCATTTCAGAGCCATTATACCAGGACCCCGTAGTCCAAATGAGGGCAAAAGTCGAGGTATACCAGCAAAAAGCCAGTTTCCTTGCAGTTGGTAAATGTATTACACAGTGAAGTTGCACAACCACACCTTACAATACACATTTCCTCACAGCAAGTGAAACACAAACGGAGGAAAGCAACAAATTGGAGGAAAGCAACTGAGATTGACACAAAGGCCAGTCAGTTTTGAGCATGGGTTGGCTCTCAGGGGTATCGTACATATTGCTGTCTCAAGACAGACAGCTGGAGTGGTCTCTAGCGAAATTCTTAAAAACAGTGAAACTGTGCCTGCTATTGTCTGCTACACAGACTAAAACTCACGACTGCCATGAAAACTGTAACGTTCGAGGCATGTGGGCTGCTGAATTCATATCTGTGCATACATCACCGCCTAGTGTTGGGTCCGTATGATTGCACATTGTTGTCCTGGAAGAGTCTTCTAAGTATCACGAGATAGGTGGCTCCTCCCCTGGACTATAGTGCGCATGGGCATCCTCTCCATCCCCAGATTGTTTTTTTCCGCCATTGGGTTCGGATGTATATTTACTAACTCGAGTTCGGAATCGATAGAAAACTTTCTTTTTGGCCAAAAGGCCTATAGGTATCGTTGGTATTGTCTTTGCGATCGGTGCAGAGTACTCGTTCCCGCTCAATTCTCGAGCCGGGCGTCAGGGAATACCCGCGTGGCTATTCAGCTCCAAAGGCCCGGTCGACACCAGAGGCCTTATCGACGATCGAAATGGAATGGAGCCCATTCAAGAGGTGTCCCGTTTGCAACTCCAAGTATCCTCACATCGACGTCCACCCGGTGTGCAACAAGTACCTGTCTCCGGATCACGATGAAGCCAGTTGTATGGCTTGTTCTCGGTTCCGTTCAAAGAAAACTCTTCGCCTTCGACGCGCGGCGCTGAAGGAAGCCCAGCAGACTGCGCCTGACCCGGTGAACATCTTCGAAGACGATGAAGGGGTTGAGCAGGACGTTCAAGAGATCCAGTCGGATCCTGCGTCGGAGGTTGACTCCACTTATGACGCAGAAGATGAAGAGATGGTCGAACATGACGAAGTCGTCGACGAGGTAGGAGACGACGATGAGGCCTTTGGGGCTGTGGAAGATAGCTCGAGCGAGGAGCTAGGCCCGCCCGCTGGTTTGGGGGCCGACACTGAAACACTCGATAAGGCTCCGGTCGAGGGATCGCCACAAGGCCTTACCCAAGATCAAACAAGTGGTTCTACAGCCTCGCTTCAAGGCCCGGCTACCTACATTTCTAAAGAGCCATCGGTCGATCGATCGAAATCGAAACCAACAACATCGGTGACCACAAAACCGAAAGCACCGGAAACCAAATCGAAAGTGCAAGTAACTTTGATCGGATCGAAGGCTTCTGGGCCGTCGGCTTCGACGCAACAAAAGAGTGCTATCGACCCGGAGAGGTCGCTAAAGAATGTCGAGCCGAAATCCGGGGCACCGAAGAAAAAGGTCATGGACGTCGACCCAAAGAAGTCAGCGCCGAAGACCGTTGACACTAATAAAGGACTCAAAGCGCAGGACGCTACCGATCCTAAGCGTCGACTCGACAAAGCGAAAGTCGCCAAGGACATTGAGCACAAAACACACCGTGGCTCTAAAGATCCCGTCGAGTCAACACAACCATCCACCTCTTTCTCAAAGCAAGTGTCTGACTCCCTGCAGCGCATAAAGGAAAAGGCTATAGCTGTCGGACCAAAGACCGCTCCGCCCCCAAAAACAGTCAGCAAGACTCCAAAGGCGTCGGCACCGATAAAGTTTATACTGCCGCCACCGGTAACGCCTAAGGCGTTCGCCCCACTCACGGGCGTCGACCTGGCCAAGAAGCTGTCCATATGGAAAAAGCCAACAACTGCTGAAGAGGCCACAAAGCATCAACAGCCTCTCCAGGAAGACCAACCAAGGCAATTCATTGACGCCGAAACTGGTAGACTTTCCATTCACAAGCGAAAGATCGTCCCAGAACAGCCTATGGAGTAGTATAAGATTCCATTAAAGAAAAAAAGATTCAGCAACGTCACCTCTTCTGTCTGAACCTCTGCAACCATATGGACGAGAGCCTGGTTTTTTTTCACCCACACATTCAGATGCGGATGTAGAAGATGCTTACAATGAGGAATATAATTATCCTATCGACACTGATCCAGAGGACCACACTGAACCCTGGAAAGACACAGTTGACCCAGGAGAGCCACTAACTGCCCCTGACAGCAATGTCTATGCTGTTAAGACATCCCCAACAGAAGACACGGCTGCGTTCAACGCACCTATTGAGAGGGCAGCAAAAAATCACGATGTCCAACTCCATACTGACCCTATTGAGAAGGATTTTTTATTTGACACCTTCTCAACCTCTGAGAGAACTGTCAAAATTCTACCCATGCTAAAAAGTGTCCTGAAACACGCTGGAGACATCTTTAAGGAGACCACAAGGGCCATAGTGGTAAACCCCAGGATTGAAAAGAAATACAAGCCAGCACCTGGGGACCCTACGTATATCAGGGGACAGTTGCCATTGGACTCGCTAGTTGTTTCCAATGCTCGTAAGAGAGCAAACTCGCGAACCACAGGTGATGCTCCTCCCCCTGACAAGGAGTCCAAAGTGCTAGAAGCCTCAGGGAAAAGGGTGGCGGCTCAAGCGGCCAATGTTCGGCGAATCTCCAACACACAGGCACTCTTAGCCAGATACGACGGGGCTCATTATGATACACTTGAAACCCTGTTACAACACTTACCTGATAAGTACAAAGAGGCAGCAGAAATGCTAATTCAGGAAGGAAAACTTATTTCCAATGCGTCTATTGAATGTGCCCTAGACGTAGCAGACACTGCGGCCAGGGCAATTAATACAAGCGTTATGTTACGTAGACACATCTGGCTGAGAATCTCCGGCTTCAAGCCTGAAATACAAACCACCATACTCAATCAACTAGTTAACCCTGATCACTTATTTGGCCCAGAAGTGGACACCACCTTGGAAAAAATTAAAAAGGACACAGACTGCAAAGTCTATGGGAGCTCTTCAGTCCCAGCAGTTCAGGGGTGGTTCTTTTCGTCGCTCCAACAATAGAGGAGCTTCCAGAGGCCAGGTGTCCCAGCAGGCACAGTATAGTAAGGGAGGCACGCAGACCACCTACAACAAGACCAATCGGCGTGGCTACCGTGGAAACAGCACCAAGGGCAGAGGTCGTGGAAACGACAACTCCCGATCCTCCGCCACCAACAATCAGTGACGTCTTGTCACTGCCCCCGACCATACAACACCGGTCGGGGGGAGACTACAACAGTTCCTGCCAGTCTGGAAATCCATCACTACAGACAGGTGGGTGAGACAGCTTATCCAGCACGGTTATTGTCTGGAGTTAACATCCACTACACCCAACATACCCTCAAGACACCGTCCTATGTCCGCAGAGCACATACAATTATTACAGCAGGAGGTAGTCAGCATGCTGCAAAAAGGAGCCATAGAGCTCGTGCCGGTGGAACAAAAAAGTACAGGGGTGTACTCGCTGTACTTCTTGATCCAAAAAAGGACGGGTCCCTCAGACCCATACTGGACCTCAGGCCCCTAAACGAGTACATCCTGTCAGAACACTTTCATATGCTCACATTACAGCAGGTTCTACCGTTGCTCAGTCAGGGAGATTTCCTCGCAACACTAGATCTAAAGGATGCATATTTCCATATACCAGTACACCCGTCACACAGAAAATATCTCGAATTTACCATTCAGGATCAACATTATCAGTTCAGAGTTCTCCCCTTCGGAGTAACAGCACCCAGGGTGTTTTCCAAGTGCCTAGCGACAGTGGCTGCACACCTACGGAGACCAAGTATTCACGTCTACCCTTATCTGGACGATTGGCTTGTCCAAGCAAAGTCGGCCCAGCAATGTGCCACCCACATGTCCCACACCATTCACCTACTTCACAGCCTGGGATTTTCACTGAATTATCCAAAGTCCCACCTTCAGCCCGCCCACGTACGGCAGTACTTGGGCGCAACAATAGACACTCTGGCAGCCAAAGCACAGCCAAATTCAGTGAGGATCAACAACATTCAATTGCTGATACAGAAATTCAGACCACAACACTCGCTTCCAGCACGAGTGTTCATGCAGTTGATAGGCATGATGGCCTCCTGCATCTTCATAGTCCCGCACGCGAGACTACACATGCGTCCGCTTCAGGAGTGCTTAGCACGTCAGTGGAATCAGGCTCAAGGACAATTACAAGACCTAGTGTTGGTGACCGGTCGCGCATACAACTCTCTGCATTGGTGGAATCCACAAAACCTTTGCAGGGGGCGACCGTTCCAAGAGCCTGTACCACAAATAATACTGACAACAGACGCATCTCTCCAGGGATGGGGAGCTCATGGGGAAACATCACTTACAACGCAACTGTTGCAACATAGTGCCTTTACAACGCGGGCATTACAACGCAAACCATTACAACGCATTGCGCTGGGGGGCGCTCTAGGATAGGGAATAGGTTTAATTTACTGTCCAACACCTTCCCTACTATCCACGGGGACTGGAGTTGGAATAGTAAATTAAACTATTCACTACCAACGCCCCAAAGCACTATGCGTTGTAATGGTATGCGTTGTAAAAACCGCTTTGTAAAAGCATGCGATGTAAAAGCATGCGTTGTAATGTCGTACATCCGAGCTCATGTGCTCCACTACGCAGTGCAGGGACTATGGACAATGCAGCATAAGAGGATGCACATCAACCTTCTGGAACTGATGGCAATCTTCATGGCGATGAAAGCATTCACGGTACATTTGTGCAACAATGTGGTGTTGATCCGGACGGACAACATGACTGCCATGTACTACATACAAAAGCAGGGAGGTACACACTCTCCACAGTTCTCATCTGGCTCAGAGCATGTGGAAGTGGGCCATTCAGAGAAACATCTTCCTCATGGCAGAACACCTCCCAGGCAAGGACAATCAGATGGCGGACCTGCTCAGCAGGCACAGCCACCAGATACACGAGTGGGAGATACATCCATCAGTACTCCAACCGTACTTCCAGCAGTGGGATCATCCAGAGATAGACCTATTCGCCACAAGGGAGAACGCAAAATGCCAAAGCTTCGCCGCAAGGTTCCCACAGTCGCAGGGAAATGCGATATGGATGAACTGGTCAGGCAAATTTGCGTACGCTTTTCCACCAGTACCGCTGATGCTGCTAGTGGCACGCAAACTAAGGCAACACTCGATGACTCTCATCCTGGTTGCTCCAACGTGGGCATGCCAACCATGGTACACCACGTTTCTAGAACTCTCCGTGGTACCGCATCAAAGACTGCATGGCAACATTCAGCATCCAGATCCGCAACAGCTCAACCTGGCGATCTGGCTCCTGAGGTCTTAGGAGGCCTGCTACTAGAGCATGCTAAGCGGCCAAATGGAAGCGTTTCGTCATTTATTGTACCAATAATGACATTAATCCGCTAGATGCATCTACTCAAAACATCATCTGTTATCTATTACATCTATACAAATGCAATCTGGCCTACGCTTCCATACGTATACATTTGTCCGCAATAGCGGCTTATCTCCAAAACAGACTGCATTCTCACTTTTCAAAGTACCTGCCATCAAAGCTTTTCTAGAAGGACTCAAACGAGTTATTCCTCCCAGACACCTACCAGCGCCTGTATGGAACCCAAATGTGGTCCTTACCAGACTGATGGGTCCACCTTTTGAGCCTCTCCACTCATGCGAGATACAATTCTTAACGTGGAAAGTGGCTTTTCTAATAGCAATTACATCGCTACGAAGAGTTAGTGAGCTTCAAGCACTAACTATCCAAGAGCCATTCATACAGATTCACTCCAACAGGGTGGTACTGCGCACTAACATTAAGTTTCTGCCTAAGGTGATTTCACAGTTCCATATAAATCAAACTATAGAACTGCCAGTGTTCTTCCAGAATCCAGATTCAGTGGCAGAAAGAATGCTCCACACACTAGATGTCAAAAGAGCTCTCATGTACTACATTGATAGGACAAAAGATTTTAGGAAGACAAAACAGCTGTTTGTTGCCTTCTCACCACAACACAAAGGCAACCCCATTTCAAAAGCGGGTATAGCCAGGTGGATCGTTAAGTGCATACAAATGTGTTATCAAAAAGCTAAGCGCACATTAACAATTCCCCCAAGAGCCCACTCAACACGAAAGTTAGGGGCATCCATGGCTTTCCTGGGTAACATTCCTTTAGAGGAAATCTGTAGAGCAGCCACATGGTCTACCTTACACACATTTACTAAACACTACTGGGTAGATGTGCACTCCAAACAGCAGGCAGCTGTAGGACAGGCTGTTCTAAAAACACTTTTTCAGACTGCTGCAGCTGGCACAGGCAGCCGCCGCTAATGGAGGGACTGCTATGTATTCTATGCACAGATATGAATTCAGCAGCCCACATGCCTCGAACCGTATATGCTACTTACCAGTATGCATCTGTTCTTGGCATGTAGGGCTGCTGACATTCATATCGCCCGCCCTCCTCCCCGGCGCCTGTAGCGGCTGCAGCACTCGGAATTACTCTTAGCATGGTCATCACTTACAATACTACACTCCATCTCTGCCACAATGGCTAAAAACAATCTGGGGATGGAGAGGATGCCCATGCGCACTGTAGTCCAGGGGAGAAGCCACCTATCTCGTGATACTTCGAAGACTCTTCCAGGACAATGTGCAATCATCCGGACCCAACACTAGGCGGCGCAATATGCACAGATATGAATGTAAGCAGCCCTACATGCCAAGAACAGATGCATACTGGTAAGTAGCATATTTGTCACTCGTATATTTGACTGCTCATAATTTCACATATCACAAGTAATATTGTTGCCTTCATTGGTGACCTTGCTTATTATTGAGATTGATGACAACGGTATGGAGACAGTTGAATTTATTTACTTTGATATTATTTAAGAATATTATTCCATCTATTTTATTGTTGTAAATATTGAGTTCAGAAACAGTCCATTTGATTGGGTTATGGCTTTCATGGTGGGGGTATGAGTTAGTTTATATAGTGGATTATAACTGGCAAATTTCAGGGGGTATTATGTAAAGGCTTCCATTACTATACCAAATGTACTAATTTCTTGCTTATAAGCATATTTTAGAAGTGTGAGTCAGATTTGTTTATTTTTCTGATTGGGACACCATCGGTTCAGCCACTCAAAACCGTGAAGACGTCTGGTGCAGGGGTGTCTTTAGGCATCGTTTTTCTTACCAGCTCCAGTCGCATGGATCCTCCAGAAAGGGACTGCAGGTGTCGATTGGAGATTCGAGGCAGACCAAAGATCACCAGATCTCGGGTTTGGATCGCCAGAGACTTCCTCGTGGTGTTGGGCCACTCAAACTCTGGGCGTGGGCGTCGAGTGCAGAGTGGTACAGACGCGGATTTCGCAAGAGTCCGTGGGTGAGCAAATCTGGTGCTCACAGGAGACAGTCTTGGTTTTGGAAGGCAGAGCGGGTCCTTCGGGTTCTTGAGGGCTGCTGGCTGCAGGACACACTGGGATTTTGCTGTAGCAGGTTTGAGGTGCGGACAGGCCAAGGGCTGTGGCCAAGTCAGTCGGTGTCCTCCTCCTCTTAGTAGTTCAGCATGGCTTCTTCGGTCCTTCTGGTTGGTTCTTGTCTGAAGAGGCAGGGTTCAGTGTTGCCCCTAAAAACTAGATTTTGCAGCGTGAATCTTTCTGTATTCGCTATGCTGTGCATTCCGCCATTTCGTGGTTGGGTCCGGAATTGTCGTATTTTTCTTTTTTTCATGGCCCAGCTGAGCATCGACCTACCACCATTTAGTGTCTGTTCGTGACGTTGACGCGCTTCCTGCGAAAGCTCCCACCTTTTGATCACCATCTTTAGTTTCTTTTTTCCACCGTTGGGTCTGGGTCGTCAGCGAAGGAGCTCCAGACTTTGGAGAGAAGAAGCACCTGAAAATCACCGAAAGATCACCAGAGAGTCTACAATTGGCTGCCGGACGGCAGGCCTACTAACCGGAACGACGAGGAAGGGGGAGAACAGCTGAAACTTCGAAGTTCCACAGAGGATGCGCACACAGGGGGCACCCATGGCGCTGTAATGGACAAGACTCTGCTCAAATTTTGTGAAAATTGCCATAATGAATTCGCGCAGAAGGACCAGCATCCAGTCTGCAACCTCTGCCTGCCGCTCGACCATCGAAGCGAGGACTGCAAGGCATGCTCTGCATTCACGCCGAAGACATTAAGGGTGAGAGAGAGGCAACGAAGAGCTAACTACACCATGCTGGGGTAAGGTGCACCTCCATCGCTCCGGGACTTGGGCCTCTCCAGTGGAGAAGAGGACAACATCGCCGAAGGCCCAGAAGACGTGACAGACTTAGAGTTCGAGAAGAAGACGAAGGAGGTAAGAGTCGTTGAACCCCGGGCCCTCGACAGACACTCGAAGGAGTGAGTCGAAATCCTCTCAAAAAGGAGCAGTGCCATCAAAGACCTCGACGCTAGCAACTGCCTCCAAAGAAAGCCAGCTCAGTGGATCCTTGGCTAAGGACTCCCAGTCAGCAAAAGGCCAAGACAAGGCAAGGTCGTCAAAGGCCGGTCTCGAAAAGGACCACTTGATGCCGAGAAAGGAAGGCCGTAGACCAAGTGCATCTTCGACCTCAAAGCGAAGGCACGAAGAGCTTGACGCCGAACAAGCATCCGAGATGGACAAGAAGAGGAAAAGGCTGGAAACCGAAATGGTGAGCATCCTTCAAAGAAAAGGGGACTTCAATGAAAAGATGAAACAGTACATATTTCCAAGACATGTATTACTAAGACGCTGAGGGCGAGGAAAAGGAACACACATACCAGGGCTCCACCCCATCGGAGGCACAAGACTTGCAGTGGCAAGATCTCTACGCCTATTCGCCGGAAGAGGGGATAGAGACATACCCTTCGAAGCCCTTGCCGCCAGACGATGTAGGGATCTATAATTCGGTCATAAAAAGGGTGGCAGACACCTATGGAATGCAGCTGGAGAAGGAGAAGCCTCAGTCTTGTTTCCTGCTGGAAAATGTATTGCCAACACAGTCAAGCAGTCCGTTTATACCCATTCTACCGAGTGTGCTAGACGAGGGTAAGGAGGCCATCAAGGAAACTGCAATCTGTAGATCAGTTACTCCAAGAGCTGAGAAGAAGTACAAACACTCCTCAAAGGACCCCATGTTCATTAAGGGATCAGTGCCACCAGATTGCATCATCGCTTCCAAAGCGAGGAAAAGGGCCAACATCCCCACAAATACAGGACCACCTCCTGACAAGGAGAACAAGAGGATAGACCTCACAGGGACAAAGGTGAAGAGGAGTGCAGCAATACAGTGCACGCCTACCAGCACTGGGAGGAGGTGAGAGAACTCAAATCTCTACCTGAGCTGTACCAGAAGAGAGCAAGCCACCAGGTAGAGGAAGGAAAAACCATGGCCAAAACGTGTTTAAAGTCGGCCCTGGATGCATCAGAGACTTCCAGCTGACTAATGTGATTGGAATGTATGGCTGAGAATTTGAGGCTTGAAGCCCGAAGTACAAATAACATCCTCAATACACCCTTTAATGGAGAACAAATCGTTGGTCCCACAGTGGACGAAAAACTCAACCAGCTCAAGAAAGAAAATGAGACCACAAGGTCCGTGGGAGCATTGCAGTTTAGAGGATTGAGAAGGGGAACTGATAAAAGCTCTTAAGCAGGTTAAGTTGGAAGAGCAGGTTTATTGATACAACCATCAACAGCAATCTCCAGCAACTGACTCTGTATTAGGAATATTAACATTCTAACAATGATGTAAGGAAAACAGTGTTCCATTAAAGGGATAGTAACCATAACACATCCCCTAACCAAAATGAAAAAGAAAAGAAAAGAATGTAAGGAAAAAACAGCATCAGAAGAAACTATGTAAAAATAAGTTAAAACGGAACATAATCCTTAAACTTCCTAGGAGCTTGTCTTGTCCTAGGAACAAGTCTTGAACTGCCAAGAACATTTTCTTGTCCAGGACCAGAAGAAGTGCAGGCATTGCTGGAATTATCAACAGGCCCAGAAGCACTATTGGAAAGATTTTCAAACTCGGTGAACTTTGCCAATCTAGACATGTTCCAAGTGCACCCATTGTCTAAAGTCACAACATTTTTCCTAATAGCAGTAATGATGAAAGGACCACTGAAATTGGAAGTACCCTTGTGTCCACATTTTGGCTTCTTCACAAGAACACTATCCCCAACATTCCATTTTCTAAACTTGACAGCCATCCTATCATCATAACGCTGTTTATACTTCCATTGATATTCAGCCAGCGCATCTCTCCTTCTCAACTCTTTTTCAACACTATCTGCACAAACCTTCTCCGGAAGCCAAGCTGGGTTGAGCTTGGAATTAGCCAATCTCCCCCTCAATGCTTCAAAAGGAGACTTTTGCATGATAGCATTGGGAACTGTGCGATGTGCCCACCAGGTCTCCCTCAACACACTACTGAAGGAAACCTTGGATTGCAAAGCCCTCTGCACACAACTCTTTACAGCCCTATTAATTCGCTCAGTAAGACCGTTCGCTTGAGGCGAATAAAGAGCTGTCTTCTGGTGAACAATCCCAAGATCTTTGAGAAAACGGTCCATCTCATTGGAGGTACATTGTACCCCATTGTCAGTAAGCACATACTTAGGCACCCCTTCTGACACAAATACATACTTAAGAAACTCAATAATGGCTCTAGAATTGACCATACCCATGCATTTAGAAATCACCCACTTTGAAGTGTAATCCACCAGCAATACCACAAACCTCATATGTGAAGGCATGAGCTCAAAAGGACCCGCTATGTCCAACCCCACCTTTGTCCAAACCGTAGCAGGGACTTCTACTGGAGAGAGAGGAGAATGACTAGTGGTGTGTGATTTGTCATTAGCAGCACATAAATGGCAATCCTTTACAACAACTTCCACCATCCGATCTATACTAGGCCACCAGTATCTCTCTCTGATGCGAGCTTTGGTGAGATTCCTCCCTAGATGCCCCTCATGAGCCAAATTGACAACTTTCTCACGCAAATCACTTGGAGGTACTAGTCTGTCCCCTCTTAACAAGTTACCTTGACAAAATGTCAAATCATTACTAACAGTCCAATAAGGCTTTAATTCACTATCCAGTTGATCATACCTAGGCCACCCACTTTTGATGATATCCCTCAAAGATTGAAAAACAAAATCATTCGCAACACAACTTGACCATTCATCCTTAGAGAAGATTCCAGTACCCAATTCACACACTCTAAACTTCCTGAAAAACAATCCCCTTCAATCGGCAATCTGGATAAACAGTCTGCAGGCTTGTTGTTTTGACCAGAAATATACTGTACAATAAAACTAAATTCTTGTAGACCTTCACTCCATCTCTTCAATCTAGGTGTCATATGATCACTTTGATGACAAGAAAATATCTGAACAAGAGGGCGATGGTCCGATCTCACAACAAACGGAATGCCCCATAAAAAGAACTTAAAATGATATATTGACCAAAATACAGCCAACGCTTCTCTCTCAATGCAGAAGTAATTTAATTCTGCATCCTTCAAAGCTCTTGAAGCAAAAGCCACCACAACCTCCTCCCCATCCACAATTTGAGAAAGTACCGCGCCAAGACCTTTAAGGCTGGCATCGGTAGTGACAATGGTTTTTAATTTAGAATCAAAATGACCCAAAGTGGGCACTTTGCCAATCTCACTCTTTATCAAACGAAATGCTTCCTCACAATCACTAGACCAAGTGAACCGTACACCCTTTTTTAAAAGAGATCTTATAGGCTCAACAATGCTTGCAAAACCTTTAACAAATTTGGAATAAAATTCCGCCATGCCCAAAAAGGACTTGGCCTGGTCTTTATCTTCTGGAGCTGGTGCTTTAACAATACTCTCAGCCAATTCTAACTTAGGTTGTATCCCTGTCCCAGAAATTACATGCCCAAGATAAGTAACTGAGTCCAAACCAATTTTGCATTTCTCTTTCTTAACTGTGAGTCCCCTGTCAGATAGTCTGCTTAACACCGATCTCAATACAGCATCATGCTCCCTAGCATCCACTCCATAAATCAAAATATCATCCTGGAAGAACATTGCATTCCGTAGATCTCCAAGAACCATCTTCATCACCCTTTGAAAGCAAGCAGCAGCCGGGGCAAACCCGAAGGGCATTCTCAAGAACTGATGAGCACCAAGAGGTGTAACAAAAGATGTTAAATGTCTGGACTCCTGATGTAAAACAATTTGGTGGTACGCAGAAGAGAGATCTAGAACACTAAACATGTTCGCTCCCTTCAGAATACTAATAGATTCAGAAATATTCGGCAAAGGTTGCCAATCAACCCAAATACATTCATTCAGTCCACGCAAATCCACACACACATTCTTACCGCTTTTCCACCATCCTTGGGTGCCAAAACTATTGGACTTAACCATTCTGAAGACTCTATTTCTTCAATCACTCCTAATTTCAAAAGTTTCTCAATCTCCAATTTTAAAGGTTCAACCATCATATTAGGAACTTTTCGTACTTTATGCACACATGGTTTTGCTGAATTCTTAAGAATAATCTTGTGTTCAAATCCCTTTAAACATCCCAGTGTATCTGAGAACACTTTAGGAAATTCAGAAATTTTTTTGTTAGATTCAGACACAGTGCTAACTCCCTCAGGAAGAGTAGAGGAAATTAAGTCTTCCATAAAGACGACTTGATCATGAGGATTTTTAGCACAAGGATTAAGGATTATACCAAAATCATGTTGATGTTTCCATCCAAGAAGATTATCTTCTCTCACAGCCACATAAACTTTGCCAGTGATTTCGTTACCTCTGAAAGAAATCTTAGCCACTGTATATCCCAAGATATCTATTTTCGAACAACCATAACTCAAAGGAGCAATGTCTGGAGGCAACAGCGGAACATTTTATAGACCAACAACCTCATCCCAAATTTTGTTTCCTATCAAAGTAAAAGGAGATCCTGAATCTGCCATAAGCTTAAATATATACTTGTCAATACCTATATCGCAAAAAGGCATAGTAATACGTTCAGAATCAACATTCTCTCCAATATCTTTTACATTCGAAAACAACCACAGTGCGTACAATGTCAGATACATTTTCATTAGATTCTTTCTTTTTGTTAGACTTACAAACACAAGCATAGTGACCTTTACCCCCACAATTGTTACAAATACTATCTCTTGCAAAACAATTTGGAAAATTAGAAGTGTGAGAAAAACTACCACATCTGAAACAACGCATTCTCTGGTTAGAATATGAGCGTTGTTGCCGAAAATCTCGTTCTTTGGGAAAGGAAGTCTCTCTACTAAAGGAAGGACGACTTTCTTGAGAACCCTTCTGAGAAGAAAAGTTCTTTTGAGGTAATTTGTTTCTTGCATTAGCTGAAACTTTGGCAATAGCATCAGGGGATTCTTCTAAAAAATCATCTTCCTCTAGTTTATGCACAACATCTTGATTCTTCTTTTTTACGTCAACAGAAGTGTGATTTGTTTCGTCTTTATTTTTTCTTATCTCTTTAACCCAAGTGGAAGTATTCTCTATGCCCTTTACAATAGCCATAGCCTCTTTCAGAGTAGGGTTCTTTGATAACAATTTTTCTTGGACTCTTGCGCTGTTCGTGCATCTCACAAGCTGATCTCTTACAAGTGATTCAGATAAGTCTCCAAAATCACAAGTACGTGGAAGAGTTTTTAAAACCACTACATATGTGCCAACACGTTCAACAGGACCTTGTACATGAGTGAAGAATCTATGGCGTTCTAAAACAACATTAATTCTTGGACCAAAATAACTTTCTAACATGGACATAGACATTTCGAAAATATCTGAAGGTTCACCATCGGCTCCACCCATTGGTATAGTGTCCATGCTATCATAAGTGTGCCTACCTTCAACCCCTAAAATTTGTTATAGAATTGCCTGTTTCCTAACTGCTGAAAACTTTTCCCCACCAATTGCCACCAAATAAGAATCAAAAAGATTTCGCCATCTTTTCCAAGCAAGTATAGGTTCTCCCTCATCAGAAAGAAATGGTGGGGGTTGTGACATGCTGGAAGTCGTAGCCATGTTGTAAACCAAAATGAAAACAATTAAGTCAAATCCAAATTAGAAATGTCTATTTCTTTTCAAATAAAGAAATTTAACTCACTTCCTTGACAAAATCGTGAAAAAATAAACAATGTGCTGTCGTGCACATCGACGTGATCAGACAAACATTGTAATCCAAATCCAGAAAATGCGCTGCCGTGCGCATCAGCGTGATTAATTATATGATAATCTTAAAATGAGCTGCCGTGCGCATCGGCGTGATGAGTTACTGTGACAACCAAAATGCTCTGCCGTGCGCATCGGCTATTTACTATGGTCAAACCAAAATGGCCGCTGTGATGACGCTCCACGTTACGTTGTGTGCGTAGCGTGTGTTACATGCGACTGGGTTCTCCAGCGTCACGTAGAGCTGTCGGAGGAAGCCAAGACAACAGGAGAATATGCCGAAGAAGCTGGCGCGTGTAAAGGTTACACACTGTGCTACACGCGGCTGAAGGTACACGCGATGTCGCACGCGGGTCATTTGAAAGATGCGCAGGAAGGCAACGGTCAGAGATGGACAGGTGAATTCAACAAATAAGAAGTTACCTGTCTTTCGAAATAAATCAGCGCAAAAGTAAACAGCACACGAGTACCTCTAAAAGTAATCCACAGTCATGTAGAAAACAGTAGAAAAGCAGTTAGCGATTCAAACGTTGTGAAATCTGGATTTTTCAAAGAAACAGTCAGTCCAAGCAGAGTAGAATTCAGAAATCCAAAATAAAGGTGCTGTAGTCCAAATTCAAATAATTAGCAGCATCTGTGGAGAATGGTGCTATAATAAATCCAAAAGAGTTGCAGTACCTGTAGAGTATCCAAGTGCAGCAGTTGGTTTAAAATCCCAAATTTGTCCAAACCAAGTCCAAAACAAAATTTCAATTGTAGGGGAATTGATTGTTGTAAGTGCTTGTCCCCAATCAAGCCTTGACCCTCGTCGCCAGTGATAAAAGCTCTTAAGCAGGTTAAGTTGGAAGAGCAGGTTTATTGATACAACCATCAACAGCAATCTCCAGCAACTGACTCTGTATTAGGAATATTAACATTCTAACAATGATGTAAGGAAAACAGTGTTCCATTAAAGGGATAGTAACCATAACAGGAACACCTTCAAAAAGACCCACAGATAGGTTGAATCACCAACCGACGACAACGCATCAGTCATCCCAGCAAGGCTACCAGGGGGGAAGCCAAGGTCAGCAGCAGGGACAGCAGCAGCAGACTTGGCAATATCAACCCCGGGGCCAATCCTTTCGCCGGCACAACAGAGGACGTGGAAACACAACCAGAGGAGGCCAGCAGCACGCCTCCAAGTGAATTCACCACGGACAAGACACAACCAGTCACCATCTGAAACCAGGCTCATCTCCTCCAACAAACTTTTTAAGAAAGTAAAAGCGATCCTCATGGCTAAATACACATGATCTATTATTCTGTATTTCTCAAGAATCCGCTCTGTACTACCTGCCTGACCCCTTGGACTATTTGTATTACTTGTATTATCGACTTATTTGATTGTATACGTTCCCTCTTTGTATATTTTTATATTGTTGACGCACCTGTTTGACTTTGCATACTGTACTCACCTACCTCAACTATGCCTACCTTTATGCTATCTCCAAAAGCATTTTAAGCACGCTTAAACAAGTATATGCTCCTTCTTTTTGTACCTTTATACTATTGGCACATCTGTTTGACTATGCACCTTGTACCTAACTACCTCAACTATTACATACTATTATTCTATCACCCCCTTGTCCTTGTAAAGCGCTCTGATATCTGCAAAGATCTTGTTCGCGCTATATAAAACTTTCTAAATAAATAAATAAATCTCCAGGGTTGTGCAAAACATCAGGCCAAAGAATAGTAAACATAGAGTTCCTCCAAGATGCAACACCCTTAGGAGGCAGAATAAGGGACTTCTTCCAGGACTGGAGGAGGATCGCAAAAGACAAGTGGATACTAAACATCATAAGACACGGTATTGCATAGAGCTGCAAAGACAGCCTCCAGACAGAAAACCAGAGGAAAGAGTTCACCCTGCAAAGGAGCTTCCTCACTTGTTACAGGAAGCACACAAACTTCTAAACAAACAGACTATAGAAATCGTACCATACCTGGAGAGAAGCAAGGGGGTCTACTCCACTTTCTTCCTCATACCAAAGGTGGATGAAAAACTACGTCCCATTCTGGACTTCAGGTACTTAATAAGTACATAAAGACAAAAAATTTAAAGATGACCTCTCTGCAAGAAGTAATACCCCAATACAGGAAGGGGTTTACATGGCTAACATAGATCTCAAGGACGCCTACCTTCACATGCCAATAAACAAGAGACACAAGCACCTACTAAGGTTTGTGATCGACAACACACATTACCAGTTCACAGTACTACCATTCGGACTAAAATCTTCACCAAGGGTGTTCACAAAAGGCATAGCAGCACACTTGAGGAGGCAAGGGATGCACGTATATCCATACCTCGATGACTGGCTGGTAAAAGCAGATTCTTACGGCGCCTGCAGGAAAGACATTCAAGTGGTAATACACGCGCTAGCACAACTAGGGTTCTCAATTCATTGAGAAAAGTCAGCCATAGAACCGGAACAGGTGAAGATTTTCTTGGGAGCCGAGATCAACACCATACGGGGCAAGGTGTTCCCAAGCACAAAGAGGACTGTAGCAATTCTGAAGGAGACACAGTTGTACCGCAAGGGGCAAGCCCTGACTGGGAGGACAGTGGGAAATATGATGGGAATAATGGCATCATGCATGCACTTAATCCCAAATATTCGACTGCACATGAGACCATTTCAGGAATGGATTTAACAGCAGTGGTCACAGGTTACAGGGAGCTGGTAGGACCTTGTGGTTGTCACTCAGGGAATGCATCAGGAAATAGCGTGGTAGAACAAGGACAACTTAATAAGGGGAAGACCATTCTCACAGCCAGCTCCAACAGTGACTATCACGACAGATGCATCCCAAATAGGATGGGGAACACACATGAGCGACCTCAAGGTGAGGGGACTGTGGACACAGCAGGATGCGGTAAAGCATATCAACTATCTAGAACTAAAAAGTGTTCCTAGCCTTAAGAGTTTTTCAGAAACAGCTGTACGGAACAAGGGTATTGATCCAAACAGACAATACCACCACAATGTTCTATATAAACAAGCAAGGAGGCACACACTCAGTGACACTATCAAGGTTAGCACAGGATACATGGATATGGGCTATTACAAGACAAATAGACCTACTAGCAATATATCTCCCAGGGAAGGACAATGTAGAGGCAGACAGGCTCAGCAGACAGACGTCAACATCCCACGAATGGGAGATCAACCAGCAAGAAATCCAGAGGATATTCAGGAAATGGGGAACACTGCAAATAGACCTATTTGCAACACATCAGAATGCAAAATGCCAACACTTTTCTTCGAGGCAACCGTGCAGTGTGTCTCAGGGGAATGCACTATGGATAGATTGGTCAGGGACATTTGCATACACTTTCCAAGGAGCGACACAAGCGTACTCAACACAGAAGAAAGGAGCAACAATAGCTTTTCTGGCAAACACACACCTTCTGAACATTTGCCAAGCAGCCACATGGGTGTGGCGGGGTAGGAGAAAGGGACCGGAGACTGGATCGAGGTATATATGGCTTTATTTTTATGAAGGACTTCTTTTTCGTGAGAGATAGTCTTTCCTGTGAAAATCTAGCTGGGTCCGTTGTTGCTGCTATTTCCGGGGCTCTTCTCCTGCTGTCCGCTTCCTTCGCGGGATGCACTTGGGTCAGGTTGGTCTGAGCTTCTCCACCATAGGACATGCAGGAGAGAAAGGATATAGGGGCCGTCAGGCAATAGTCCTCTAATTACAATGCCCAAGGGGAAACCAGGGAGTGAGGGACCACCGCTGTCTGTGCATATACAAGGTAACTCTATACAGAAATGAAGGATGGTGAACGACAGTGCAGGAGGTGAGGTAGGGGAAACGGGGGCGGGGGGGGAGTGAAATCCGAGGAAGTGTGGCGTCGTATATACAACTAGTGACCCCTAGGCGCCGGCTCTTTCTACAAGCACTCTCACTTCACGAAGTCTCCCCGCCTCCCCACCCAGCTCGACACTCGCTGCCGTACCTGGCTTAGCCACACTCCTCCAGGAGTGCGTCTGGGCGAACCGTGGGGACGGTGGCCTCCTGGCGTCTCTGCTTCTCTTGTTCTTCTTTAGTCTTCCTCCGTTGCTCGTTCCGCTTTCCTCTTCACTCGTTCCCCGAACTCCACACGCGCTGCTTCCTCCTTGGTGACGTCACGCGCCGAGTCTTGTGCTTTCGTCCTTTTGTCGAACCCGGTTGAACCTGCTTCCTCCATGGGCGGGTCTTCGAACGTTGAATAGGCACAATTAAAGGAGCCATCCTCTTCTACATCGCTTTGAGTTTTCCAAAGCGGTTCTATGTCCGTTGTCCACTCGCTATGAGGTAAGTGAAGAGAGGGTAAAGTTGCAGAATCAGCAACCCACCATTCTGCGGTTGGGGAGGGATTCTCTATGGATGGGGCCCCGTTGCTACACACCTCCCACCCTGGTTTCTCCTGATCTGGGAGAAACGAAGACAGAGATAGAAAGTCTGCATTACAGTTTTCCCTGCCTTTTTTGTGCTTAACTCTAAAGGAGAAGGGCTGTAGAAACAAGAACCACCCAAGTATCCTGGGATTTTGTGATTTGTTCTGGCACATCCACTGTAGTGGAGCATGATCGGTATAGAGAACAAAGGGTTGTCCTTCCAGATAATATTTTAGTTTGTCCACAGCCCATCGTATGGCCAGGCATTCTCTTTCGATAGTACGGTACCTGGTTTCGCGAGGGTGCACCTTCCTACTTATGTAGAGAATAGGGTGTTCCATATCATCGGGACCTATGAGACAATACGGCCCCTTTGCCAGTATTGGAGGCATCAGTGGCTAATATGAAGGGTTTGACAAAATTTGGGGATATGAGTACAGGACTAGTAGTAATGGCCTGTTTTAGGTTTTCAAATGCTTGTCTGGCCGACTCATTGGG
This sequence comes from Lissotriton vulgaris, assembly GCF_964263255.1. Taxonomy (NCBI): domain Eukaryota; kingdom Metazoa; phylum Chordata; class Amphibia; order Caudata; family Salamandridae; genus Lissotriton; species Lissotriton vulgaris. The sequence continues at coordinate 1,057,876,171 of NC_141687.1, forward strand.
GTGTTGGAACTCCGCATTGCGTATGTCTTTTTTTAGAAGATCAGTGAGGGGACTAGCTGTTAAAGCAAAGTTAGGGAGGAACCTTCTATAATATCCGATTAACCCCAAAAAGGCTCTTAATTCCTTTTTGGAGGATGGGAAAGGGGTATTTACTAATGCCTTGACCTTTTCTTCTTGAGGCACAATGACTCAGTCTCCCAACATGTATCCAAGGTATTTCACTTTGGAGAAGGCTGCCCTTGACTTCTTGGCGTTTATATGCAGACCTGCTGTTTTCAGGACTGTTAGAATGGCTTGAATATGTTGTAAATGTTCGGACCATGAGGCGCTAAAAATGACGATGTCATCAAGATATACCGAACAAAACTTTGTATAAGGACTCCGTATTTCATTCATCAGCCTCTATAAGGTTGCCGGTGCGCCATGGAGCCCGAACGGTAGGACGTTAAACTCAGAGTCCCTTGTCAGTGGAAAATGCTGTTTTACACTTGTCCTCTTCCCTGTGGGGCACTTGCCAGTAACCCTTTGTTAGGTCCAGCGTTGTGATGAAACAAGCTTCTCCGATCTTCTCGATCAGTTCATCAACCCTAGGTATTGGGTATGCATCACATGAGGAAATTGCATTAAGGGAGCGGAAGTCCATGCAGAACCTGGTGGTGTCATTGGGTTTTGGTATCATGACAATCGGAGACGACCAACTACTTCTAGAAGGGCGTATCACTCCTAGCCTCAACATGTCTTTTAACTCTCGCCTGATGTCTTGCCTTCTGGTCGCAGGTATTCTATATGGTCTCATCTTGACGTCTTTACCTTTCTCCGTCTCGATTCGATGCTCAATGAGATTTGTACGTCCCGGTGTGTCGGAGAACATCGGGGCAAATGGCTGGAGGGCTATCTGTAGCTCTTCTTTCATTTCTTGGGATAATTCCTCATTCACTGGTAACTGTCCTAGCGTTGTGGTGTTACTTGGGACGGAAAATCCAAACTGGGAGGATTTTGGGATTGGACCCAGCCATTTTTTTAAGAGATTTATGTGAAAACATTGGATTCTCGATGGAGAGATCTGCAATCTATAGGTGGTATTGCCCAATGTTTCTATAACTTGGTACGGTCCCATCCATTCACTCTGGAACTTTTTGGTGGAAGAAGGCTAAAGAACCAAGCCCAGTCACCTACTAACATGCTTCTCCATTTCCTTCCATGGTTGTAATGTAGTGTTTGTCGCTGTTGACTTTTTTCGAGGTTTGAATATGCCAAGTCTCACAACTTTCACAACTTGCTTTTTAATTGTTGCGTGTATTCCAATATTGATCTTTGTTCCTCCCTTTCTACTTTTTCCCAGTCTTCTTTCGTTATTTCTAATAACGTTCTGGGCTGTCGCCCATACAACAACTCGAAAGCGGAATACCCTGTACTGCTTTGAGTCTGCGCCCTGAGTACATAAAGGGCCAAAGGCAAGAGTAGGTCCCAATCTTTGTTTTCTAGTGATACCATTTTACGCAAGGTGGGCTTTAGGGAGCTGTACACCTTTCCACCAGACCGTCGGTCTGGGGATGGTAGGCTGAGGTTTGTATCTGTTTTAGATTCGACAACTTACAGACTTCTTTCATAAGCCGAGATACGAACGGGGTTCCCTGGTCCGTTAGAATTTCCTTGGGGAACCCCATCCTCGAACAGTTCCAAGAACTTCTCGGCTATATTCCTTGTGGTAGGGGCTCGTAGGGCAAAGGCCTCAGGAAAACGTGTGGTGTAGTCAACTATGACAAGCGCGTAAGTGTGGCCCTTGGCTGTCCTTGGATGGAGCCCAATGATGTCCATACCCACTCTTTCAAATGGAGTGCCTATGATAGGAAGGGGCTGCAAGGGAACAGCTGGGGGTTTACATAGATTCCGTTTTTGACACACCTCACACGTTTTACAATACTCAAAGGCCTCCTTATAAATGCCTGGCCATTAAAAACTTTTAAAGATGTTCTGTAGGGTTTTCTCCCCCTCCCCCCCCCCCCCCCCCCCCCCCCCAAATGTCCAGCTGTTAAGTGGGTGTGAGCATAAAAAAGATTTGCTCCCTAAAGGCTTTTGGGACCAGTAACTGGCGTGGTTCACCTGCTTTCCCTCTCTATACAACAAATCGTTTTTTATGACGAACCTGGGGTAGCGGCAATTATGATTGGTCTGGGTGACATGAGCCATTTCCCAGGCATTGAATAGGGTGACATCATTAGCTTGCGCAAATCTAAGGTTTCGGTCCAATACCCAGGGTTCAGAAGCAATCGGGCCGAGGCTATGCTTTCCTTTCGTTACCTCCCTCATCTCTGTTTGAAACATGGACAAGAAATCAGGATTATCCACCCCTATGATTAGGTCCTGGGGTAAGGATTCTATGACTCCTACCTTTACCTGACAGGGAGACCTTCCCATGGGACACAGGGTTACTACGGCTAATGAGTAGGGCTTTTCATCTCCATGGACACATCTGATGTGTACTATCTGATCTGGGAGAACCTGTTCGGGAATGACTAACGCTTTTTGTATTACCGATTGCCTGTACCCTGAGTGCGGAGCACTTATCTCTTTGCAATTAATGGTGACACGTACATAAAATGAATGCCCCATCTCTGCGGTGTACATCACGGCTCTTGGGACGTAGCCCACCTCCATGGGCTCTTCGGGGAGCTTATCTCCTGGGGCAGAGGCGTGCAATATGTCCCCATTCCCCACAATCAAAACATTGTGGACCTCCCATCATGGGAACTTCCATCTCGGGGGAACGGGATCTTAAAGGCTCCAGTCCTGGTTTGCTTTTTTTTCTGTTTTTGGGGGCTGTGATGTTTTTGTCGTCTTTTCAGTCTCCCAGGGAAGACTTCGAGGTTGTGCCCTGGAATAATTAGCGGCAATTCCTATGGCTTGCGCTGGGGTTAGTCCGGAATGTTGCCTCAGCCATCTTTGTGTACCGTAGGGGAGGGCTTCCATAAATTGTTCAAGATATATACTGTCCATAATATCTTCCTTGCTGCTTCTTTCTGGACGTAGCCATTTGTCGGCTGCAGCTTTTAACCTAAAGAATAGTCTTGGGGTTTTCTCCCTGCACCCCCTTCTCTTTCCTGAATCTGACCTTATAAGCTTCTTCGTCTAGCCCAAGGTGGTCCAGGATTATGGTTTTGATGTCTTTGTATGGAGTGTCCCCTGTAGGATTCGCTACTTGGTATGCTTCTTGAGCCGGCCCCGACAACAGAGAGGCTAAGAAAAAAGGCTGTTTATCTTCGGGCCATCCACATGCTCTCGCGGCCCTTTCAAAGTTGGTGAGGAAGGCGTCTGGGTCGTCTCCTACCATATACTTGCCCCAGTATTGGAACTTTCATAGATTCCCATGCTTTGTATCATTCCCTGTCGTCGGAATGGGAGCCTCAGTAAATAAAAAATATCCTAAGCATAGGTACAAAAGAGAAAATTAGGCCTAGGCCTCATCTCATTTTGTAGTCTATCTACCTCTTTTTGTAAAAGAGTCCAAACTATCTGCAACAACCAATCCGAAGAGCCTCACCCCATAGAACCCTGCTGAGAGAGCCTCAGAGCCTCAGATTTTCTACCGCACGTTGTGCTAAGGGAGTCTCCACTGGGCTTTGCTCAGTTTTCTTCAAACAACTTTAAAAAAAACCTTTTTTCTGGAAAATGACTGACCAGGAGGCTTTGTTCAAGGCTTGTGCTACTTGCTCTAAAAAGCGTCTGTATGTAGATGACAAGCATACAGATTGCATTTATTGCTTGTACCCTGACCACAAAGCTACAGAATGTAAGATATGCAGGACTTTTTCATCAAAGACCTTCAGGGATAGGGAAGGAAGGCTTTTAACCTGGCTTCAGAAGATGAAATCCAGGAAGGACATTGTTTCCAGCGATAGTGAGGAGTCTTCATCAGCAGCCTCATCAAGAAGATCTGTTAAAAGGGGTAGGTCTTTGTAGGAAGGTGGATACCTGACTATGGTTGCCCTCAACTTTTTGCCTGGTGTTTTGCTGGTTTTCCGACTTAGTTGACCTGGGACCCTGCTATTCAGGGCCCCAGGCCTACTGCTCTCTCTGTAAAATGGATTCCATGTACCCTAGGTACGTATCTAATTGGATACTGAGTCACCTTATCAGTCCCTGTACAGTGTACCTTAGGTACCCAGGGCATAGGTGTACCCAGGGCCTACCAGGGGCTGCAGCATGTATTATGCCACCCCTGGCTGGCCATCTAAATCTGACACAACTGGCTGCACGACAGCTGGGGCAAGGTGGTGTAAACACCCTTTGCTATAGATATAGTATTCCTATATCTAACCCTAAAATGGACACACATATTCCTATCAGTCACTCCTATGGCAGGCTTTATCAATCCTGAAGGCAGAGTGATTGGAATTATGTGAGATGGTGCTCTGGCATGAGCTGAGCCCGTTTGCAGCTTGCGGAACTAAGTCCTAATAGCTGTTCCATGATAACGCGTACCATATACTCTTAAGTGCCTTATAATCCTCGCGGTTATTTGCCAACTTTGGTATCGCTTTATCAAAACATGTCGAGTAAGGTGTCATACGAATTGGAATACAAACCCCTCGCCAATTCTGGCGACGGGGTTAGCATTCCACCCTTCTAGAGGGACACGACATGTATGTAACTGTGAACCCCGGTTAAAGTTAACAAGCCTCAGCATCACAAAATGGATGCTGCCACCACAGACACAAGTCTGACCTCCTGCTGCTGGGAGTCCTTCCAGCTAGGAGAGCTTGGACAAAGGGTTTCCTGTCAGGGGCGGTGCTAGCACCATCCCAGACAGGGTTTTGTGTATCCTGGGTAGGCAGGGCTGAGAGGAAGGTGACTGCAAGTGGCACCCCGGTGCTCACTGTGCATATGCCGCCTTGAACCAGTTCCAGGGGCACACCAGCCCCTGAGCTGGGGAGAGACTGGACAAAGGAGAGGGGTGTAACCACCCCCCTCCTGGTCCCACCCATGGGCAGGACCTAGTCGCGGGCCAGCCCCTTTTCTTAGGATAAAGGTAGGAGCAGGCCCCCTTCCCAAATTAGATATTCTGAATCTTGACTACTTTCCACGAAAGAGCTCTTGAACATTTCTGAAGACTCTCCCTTGTGGCTAAGGAGTAGCCACCCTGCACCAGCAGGCACCATCTAAGCGCTTGCGGTTTGCTGCACGTCCATCCTCCGGATCAAGACTGACCAGCTCGGCGAGACCCGGATTCCCTGCCATCTCTGACCTCTACCTGCATCATCAGTCCAGCTGAGATTCGTGGGTGTGACGAGACCCGAGGAACCGGCCATCTTCAGGACCTAATCGCGGGCCAGCCCCTTTTCTTAGGATAAAGGTAGGAGCAGGCCCCCTTCCCAAATTAGATAATTCTGAATCTTGACTACTTTCCACGAAAGAACTCTTGAACATTTCTGAAAACTCTCCCTTGTGGCTAAGGAGTAGCCACCCTGCACCAGCAGGCACCATCTAAGCGCTTGCGGTTTGCTGCACGTCCATCCTCCGGATCAAGACTGACCAGCTCGACGAGACCCGGATTCCCTGCCATCTCTGACCTCTACCTGCATCATCAGTCCAGCTGAGATTCGTGGGTGTGACGAGACCCGAGGGATCGGCCATCTTCAAGACCTGCACGACGCTTATCCAGCACGACCGCCGAGGGATCCTCGAGTGAGTGCTTTGGGGTTTGAGAAGCCCTAACCCTGAGCAGCTCCCGCACCGAAGTCCAGCCCCCCAGCATCCACGAGATCTGCGTGGGGCCCTTCTGCTCTTTGCTGCTCACCGCGTTGTCCGGTCACTTGCCCGTTGGCTAGTGGCCCTCCTGACGACGAACCACGACGATTCCATCGCTGGTCTGGTTGCCCCAGACTGGCCCTTGCTCCCTTCCAAGAGAGGAGCACCCCGGACCCTCCTGGTCCACTCCAGACGCCATCTTGAGTCCACCGTGTGAGCTTGACTTTGCCAAGGTTTGTTGCCCCAATCCTGGGTCCGTGCAAAAAAGAAGATTGCTGGCCCTCCCAATGGTTTATTCTCTCAAAGTTTTGAGAATACAAACAAAAATTCCCCGCCATTTACTATGGGAATGTTTAAGGAAGATGGGTGTCCCGGATGAATTGTTGGCCAACCTTATAAAACTCCATACTGATAACTTTGCTAAAGTAAGGTGGGGGAGAAATGGTGAACTTACCCGAGCCATTCCAGTGAAAAGGGGGGTAAGACAAGGGTGTGTACTGGCCCCAACCCTCTTTTCCCTGTTTGTAAATGATATTCCCCACTACCTAGCCCAATGTAACCACGATTCTCCCAAAATGTGCAACGAGGCAGTTACAGCATTGTTATTTGCGGACGATACCATCCTAATATCCCAAACACCAAAAGGCTTTCAAAATCTAATAAATAAATTTAACAGCTATTGTGAGATAAAGGGGTTAGAAATCAACTCATCTAAAACTAAGTATATGGCCATCAATCCCCCCAAATCATTTAAGAAGAACTTGGCCCTAAATAATACCAAACTTGACTATGTAGATTCTTTTGATTATCTTGGTATCAGGCTGGATAGCAGAATGTCTTGGACAAACCAATTAGTAAAAAGCAGGTTAACACTAAAACAGAACTCCCTCCCTATTTTAAAGATTCATGGTGGGAGCACATCAAAAGCTATAACCCCTGCGATTGAAGTGTTCAAAGCAAAAGCACAATCTGCTGCCCTGTATGGGGCTGAGATTTGGGGGCCTTACTCAAAAAAATCATTCGATATCGTTGAAAATGTTTTTTAGACGTCTATTAAGACTGCCAGCAAGAACACCTCTAGTCCCAGTCTATTTAGACATTAGTCTAAAACGTACAGATTTTTTATGTTGGTTGAGGCCACTGCTTTATTGGGTGAGACTATGGTCTACTCCGGAACTTGCTGACTATAGAGCAGGATTATTGGAAGTTAGGGAGCTGGATTCTTTTAACTCAATCAAGTGGCTGAGACATGTATCCCATTGGTTTATTAAAATAGGTCTATCACACTTCTGGGAATCACCAGCAATGTCAATCACCTCGCCAAACATTTGTAAGAACCAAGTAAAATCTGCCCACTGGAATTATGTGAACACTAATGTATACGAACGTGCTACTGGTATTTTAACGTATAAATTCCTGCAATTTAAGGATCACCCCTCGTTTGAACATTTCATGGACGAAATTGAGCCACCCCTGGCCAAATCTGTTTACCTCCAATTCAGATACGGGGTTTTACAGATAAACGCAAATACTTGCCGGTGGGGAGGGGCAAACAAAGACCCATATTGTAAATCATGTGACCTAAAATTGAAAGAAGATGAGGCTCATATCCTCTTTTTCTGCCCGTCATATGTATTACTGCGCAAGAAATGGATTATACCTCTTTGTAAAAACTTGGGTACACGATCATTCAAAGAGGCAGAGCGTATACTTAGATCTTCGAACAGTAAGCTAATAACATTTGGTTTGAGCAGGTATCTCCATGGTGTTTGCATTACTAGAAAGAAATTTGGAATGTTAATGTAGGATAAAACTGTTTTTATTTTTCTGGCATTTTAATTATTTATAACTGTATATAATTGTTCTTAATACCTGGTCTGGTCTTATAAGAAACCCGGTTTGCATATCTTTCTATTAACATATGAGCAATGAATCACCTCACAATTTTTTTGTAATGATGGTCCTGGACTTATACCTTATGTACCTTGCACCTATTTGCACTTTGCACATTACAAATGATTGTAAATGCTTTTTCTTTTTTAACAAAGTCTAATGATGATTATGTTGTGTGTATTATGTGTGTTTGGCTTTATGACAAAGTGTCGAATAAAAGCTTTTACAAACAAACAAACAAAAATGATCCTGGGTCCAGGATCGCCGACAGCAGACACCTTCGTGGGACAGCTCGCACCTCCATCCTGGTCGCCGACAACGCCTCCTGGTCCGAGAGACTGCAGAGCCCAGCGTCGCCCACTCACCTGGTCGAGGTGACTTCATCTGGTGCCATCCTGGTGCCCACCTAATCACTGGCTAGTGATTAAGAACTGAGTCCCCTCTGCTTTCAGGTCGTCTCCATCACCGATCCAGGCTTGGATCATATCGAACTTCATCACTGGGCGCCTGCCAGCAACTTCTTCTTTCAGGCTCCATAGACTGTAACGAGGATTCCCGACGTCTTTTGAACCCTATGCAGCCGCAGCCCCTGGGCTAGGTAACCTGAGCATTTCGGTGCTCCAACGTAGGTTCACTATTTAAGTGTCCAGATCATTTTTCGTTTTCAGCGTAGCTAGTCTGATTCGTCCGATAACTGTAACTTTACGAAATCTAGCATCCATAGACTTTGTCCCACATCCCGCGTGAGAGTGCACACTCTGCACCCGATCTCCCTAGGCCTCCTGCTCCTAACCTGAAGGTTCTGTAGTGTAGTCCTAGCGATCCTGAAGCCTCTGGATCTTGTTACTTACCTGCTAGTATTTTGCATTCCACTTTTGTAGTATATGGTTTTTCGTGCCCCTCGGGCATTTGTGTAAATTGTGCAACTTAAAGTATTTTCGTAAGAGTTTTGTTGTGTGCTTAGCTCCCTGACTCATAAAGAGTTCAGGGTAGACTTGTTATAAATAAATATCCTTTATTTTTGATAACAACTTGTGTGGTGTCCTTTCACTTGGTGTTCAAGGGGTATATGTGATGGTATAACAGCTGACTTAACACGCCCTCTAGAGTTTAGCCTAAAGACTGCTCTTGTCCATGCTACTAGGATAGCTGGTCTATAAGGTTGACTTACAACCAATCATCAATAAGGGTCGTTTGGAAAGATACAAAGTGATCACTAGAATAGTGAGCACTATATATGTGAATGTATTTGAGCTTATATAGCGCACAGCTACCCGCAGTGGGTTTCCCGGCGCTTGCTTAGGGAACCCGTCCTGGTATTCCCCTGTGAGATAACCCCAGCAGGGTATCCACAAGGTGAAAGCCAGGCATCCCGCCGCGAGGGGCCGTTGTGGAGATTAAGCAAGCTATTGCCCAGAGTCGCAGAGTGTGAACCCGAGAGTCGAGAAGGCACCGGAGCGAGAATTATCGAGTCCGTGGAATTTTTAGCCCAAGACCCGCCGAGGCGGGGAATTGAATTCTGGTCCAGGACCGATCTCAGCTTCCGGGTCTGCCGCCTCTAACCCCTGAGCCACACTTCTCCACTATATCAGGCCAACTTCTCAGTCTTCCCCTTCTACCTCTGCTGAGCCTCCTTCAAAATCCACCCAAAAGATCTCTGACAGGTCTGGTGGTTTGGATCCCCTAAAATCTCCTCACCGAGGTGTAAAGGAGAAAGTGGGAGAGAGTGCTGAGGTGATTTCTTCACAGAAAGGTTCCAAAGTGCCTTCTGTTCCCTCCCCATCTTCAGAGAAGTCAAAAGGTTTAAAAAAAACTGCCTCTCTTCCTCAGGAATCCAAGTCTCTGAAGAAATCCCGCCCGTCGACTGTGACATCCATAGGTACGTCGACGACAGCGGTGAAAATTCTTCATTCTTCCAGTTTGGCCTCGTCGGCGGAATCGTCGACGATGGCTTCGTCGACGGCTTCGAAGCCTTCCAGGTCGACGATGGGACTATCTTCTTCGTCGACGAGTTTGGTATCCTCAGTGTCGACGAGGATGACGCCGATGGTGGTGTCGACGACGACTATGGCTATGACGACGACAGTGCTGATCCTGACGTCGAGCTAGTCGACGGTACCATCGACGCTGGCTCCTCTTTCGACGATGAATGAGTCTCCGTCGACGACGTACTCGTCGACGATGGTTCCGTCGACGATGGTTCCGTCGACGATGGTTCCGTCGACGATGGTTCAGTCGACGATGATTTCGCCATCGACAATGCTCTCGTCGACGATGGCTCCGTCGACGCTTCTCTCGTCGACGGTTCCTCCTTCAAAGGTGGAAAAGATCAGAATTGTTGTGAAAAACGCCAGATCACTCCAGATATGACTTCTCCGCGAAGGGTAACTCCCCTTCCTCCGGCTTTACTGTTGGATGAAGATAATTCAGAGGAGGATGATGAAGATCCTTATGGAGTGGCTTACAGTCCATCGCAACTCCATGTGAAGTGTCAGGACTTTGATTCTGATGGTTATTATGAGGAGGAAATTCGCCAATCACCACCTAGACAGCAAATTCCACATCAAGTTCCTCAGGGTATGGTTGCTATGCCTTCATCACTCATATCGGACCTGCAAATGATGCTAACGGACTATAGGAAGAGGTTTCCTTCACAGGCTCCGGAGTCCTTTCAGGAGCCTCCTCCATCTTTACCACCATCCTCTACGGCAGTGGTGCAGCCACAATCTCAGGAGCAAGAGGAAGTTCGGCAGCCACCAGTACAGGTTCAGACCATACAAGATACGGATGATGATGAGGATGATTCTTCGGATATAGGCAGAGACGATCCAGGAGTCTCATCCTGACAAAGAATGGGACGATTACGTCATCCCAGATCCTTCCTCTCCTTCACTGGATCCAGTGGATTCGCCACCTGTCGATATATAGGTGGGTTCCATAAACTTAAGGAGAGAGCTTCTAGGCGCTTTGGCCTTCCAGTGTCTACGGTGCATACCGACTGCTTCCTTTATGATTTTAAGGAACCATATAAAAGATCTGTCCGCTCTATCCCTATAGTCGACCATGTTTGGACTGAGGGACTGAAGGCGATGCAGTTTCCTGCTACGGTAATTCCTGTCTTGCCTCGACTGGAGAAAAAGTATAAAGCTCCGGATGGAAGTCCAGCATGTTTGGTTGGTCAGCCAAAACCGGACTCTGTGATCTCACAGGCAGCACAGAGGAAGTCGAAAAACCCGGCAGCCCCTCTTGCTTCTCCACCTGACAAGGAGGGGAGACGCTTGGATAATGTAGGGAAGAATTTCTCCTCTATGTCCAGTCTTCTAGTTCGTGCCTCCAATGCACTTGCAATTTTAGGCCGTTATGACCGCCAATTGTGGTGTGATATGACTCCGTTCTTGGATCATCTACCGGAGGCTGTTAAAGTTGAGTCACGTAAGATCTTAGAGGAAGGAGAACGAACTTCTGCAGAAGTAATTGACTGCTCGAGGGACATAGCTACAACTGCGTTCAGAGCTCTGGCAGGTTTGGCGGCCCTCAGAAGGCAAGGATGGCTTCGGGCTACTTGGTTCCGCCCGGAAGTACAGAACAAAATATTTGGCATGCCCTTTGATGGTGATATGCTTTTCGGAAAGCACATTGACGATGCCTTGCAGGAGATAAAAAAGGACACTGAAACAGCCAAGTCCTTGGGCATCCTCCAATATCGTAAAACACCTTTCCGAGGAGCGAGGGGGAGAGGTTATAACAACAGTAGAGGAGGGTACCAGCAACATTACTCCTCTTACTCTCAGTCCACACAATCCTACAGGCCACTATATTCGCAGAGGCAAGGACAATCTGCCTCTTTCTCTCGCCAACAAGGGAAACCCTGACAGGGTCGCCAGGGTAGGGACAACTCAAAGCGACAATAGTGGCCTCCCTGGCTCTGTCTACTGTTCCTATCCCCCTCCAATATTATCAGTGGGGGGCAGGATTTCTTATTGTCTGAAAAGCTGGAAAAATATAACATCAGACCAGTGGGTCTTGAATATCATCCGGAGTGGCCACACCTTAGAGTTCCGAACATCTTCCTCCAATCAAAGCTCCTGGCGCCAGCAGCGCAAAACATCTTCGACTGCTACGTCTCGAAGCCCACCAACTCTTCATCAAGGGGGCAATAGAGTCGGTCCCTCACTCTCAGAGAGGGAAAGGCTTTTATTCCAGGTTTTTCCTGGTTCGCAAGACGAAAGACAAATTGCGTCCAATTTTAGATCTAAGAGAGCTCAACACCTATCTTATAAAGCTCTCATTCAGGATGGTCACTCTTCAAGATATTCTACGTCCTCTGAATCCAGGAGTCTACATGGCGACACTGGACTTAGAGGACGCATACTTCCACGTCCCGATCCATCCGGCTCACAGACAATACCTTCGCTTCACAGTGGGCAAGAGCCACTTTCAATTCAAAGTGCTTCCTTTTGGCCTGAAGTCGGCACCACGGATATTTACCAAGGTTCTGGCACCTGTGGCTGCTTTCCTCAGGAAGCAATCTCTAGAAGTCTTTCCCTACCTAGACGATTGGCTTATAAAGGCTCCATCTTTTCAAGCAGCTTCCAAGGTGGTTTCACATTGCATCCAACTTTTCAACAGCTTGGGCCTTCAACTCAACATGGAGAAATCAATCCTTCAGCCAGCCAGGTCTGTAAGGTTCCTAGGCTCTATTCTGGACACCAGACGCTGCAAGGCTTTCCCAACGGTGGAGCGTCAGCACAAGCTTATGCAATCTGAAAGACACGTTAGTGATAGATTCCTTACCTAAGAATATCCCCAGGCGTCAGACTGGATCTGGAAATTTTTGCGTAGCAGTACCCTTGCGCGTCGTCGGCTTCGTGGGTGCCGTGATGACGTCGTCGGAGTACTTAGGCGCCGCTTCCGCGTGCTGACGTCAGTTCTTCTTTTTTCCGCGCCAGCAAGCGCAGATCTGGAAAAAGCAGTACTTCTAGTCACTTTTTGACTAACTTTTTGCATCATTTTGATCATCTTTTCGAAGTCGGACGACTCCGATCGGTGCCATAGGGATGCCTGGATTTAAGCACTGCGAGGATTGCGACCGCACGATGTCGGTCACGGATCCTCACTGCCGGTGTCTACTCTGTCTAGGCGTCGACCATGACGACAAGGCCTGCCCCGACTGCCGGGCCCTTTCTTCGAAAGCCAGGCGGGAGCGGTCCCGCAGGCGACTCGAACTCCGGCAGTCGGCCCGCGCCGCGAGAGGTCCCGGTCCCACGGGAGGTCGAGGGACAGGTCGTGGGGTCGGAGCCACCACAGCTCCGAAAGTCGGCACCACTCCTCCGGGTCGAAGTCATCGTCAGGTAAGAAACACAAGAAGTCAAAGAGGCGTCATCGCTCTTCTGACTCCCCCTGACGCTCGTGCGACGCGGCCGGGGGTTCAAGTGATACCGCCCACGCGGCTCCATCTGAGTCGCGGGCGCCGCGTCCAGCTCCACACCCTCCGGTCCCTGGGCGAGAGGCGACGCTGGAGGAGATCGAGCGCTTCCTCATGGCCATGAGGTCCCTTTCTCCTCTGAACTCCACGGCGCCTCCGAGCCAAGCAGACCCGTCTGGGGCCCCTAGCGGGTCGGGGGCTTCGGCCCGACGCCATCTGGTGCTTTGGCGCCTTCGGGCCAGGCGCCCCGGGCCCCGCGGTCCCGCCGCCACCGGCGCCTTCGGGCCCGGCGCCGCAGGAACCCACTGGATCCGCTTCCGGATCTGGGTTGTCGCCGGTGTACCTTACGACCCCCCGACGTCGGTCCGTCAGGTGTCGCCTCCGGCGCCGTCCTCGGGCGGGCCGTCCCCGATGCCTCCCTCGACCCGGTTCCGGCGTCAGAGCGGCGCCGCTGGGCGCCGGCGTCGGAGCAGCGCCGCTCTCGACGGTGCTTGGGGAGTTTTACTTCGATGAACCAGCCCCATCCATTGACAACCCTGATTATCAGGTGATGGGTGATGAGGAGTATTGGGAGGGGTCTGAGGACCCTCTGACCCGAGAGTGTCAGTCTCAAGAGGACTGGACAGGTGGACTTAGGGATGCCAGTGGTCTAGACACCTCGCCAGACACTGGCTTTGTCTCACCTCCTACCGTGGCTTCGGAGGAGGGGGCAACCTACAGTGTGGTGCTGATGGGCCTTGAGCTCCCCGTCGCGGCTGTAGGAAGGTGGATATCTGACTATGGTTACCCCCAACTTTTTGCCTGGTGTTTTGCTGGTTTTCGACTTAGTTGGCCTGGGATCCTGCTATTCAGGACCCAAGGCTTCCTGCTCTCTCTGTAAAATGAACTCCATGTACCTTAGGTACATATCTAATTGGATACTGAGTCACCTTATCAGCCCCTGTACAGTGTACCTTAGGTACCCAGGGCATCGGTGCACCCAGGGCCTACCAGGGGCTGCAGCATGTATTATGCCACCCCTGACTGGCCATCCAAATCTGACACAACTGGCTGATCAATCAGCTGGGGCAAGGTGGTGTAATCACCCTTTGCTTTAGATATAGTATCCCTATATCTTACCCTAAAATGGACACATATCCTCCTATCAGTCACTCCTATGGCAGGCCTTATCAATCCTGAAGGCAGAGTGCTTGGAATTATGTGAGATGGTGCTCTGGCATGAGCTGAGCCTGTGAGCCTGTCTGCAGCTTTCGGAACCAAGTCCTTTAGCTGTTTCCATGATAACGCTATACCATATACTCTTAAGTGCATTATAATCCTTGCGGTTATTGCTAACTTTGGTGTAGCATTATCAAAACATGTCGAGTAAGGTGTCATACGAATTGGAATACTACCCCCTCGCCAATTCTGGCGACGGGGGTAGCATTCCACCCTTCTAGAGGGACACGACATGTATGTAACTGTGAACCCCGGTTAAAGTTAACACGAGCCTCAGCATCATAAAATGGATGCTGCCACCACAGACACAAGTCTGACCTCCTGCTGCTGGGAGTCCTTCCAGCGAGGGAGGCTTGGACAAAGGTTTCCTGCCTTGGGAGGTGCTAGCACCACCCCAGACAGGATTTTGTGTATTAGGTAGGAGGGCTGAAAGGAATGAGACATGCCTGGGGCACACAAGGTGTCCCTGTGCATACACCGGTCTAAACCAGTTCCTGGGGCACTCCAGCCCCAGTGCTGGCGCAAGACCGGACAAAGGATAGGGGGTGTAACCACCCCCCTTCCTGGTCCCGCCCAGGAGGGACCTAGTCGTAGTACAGCCCCCTTTAGCAGGATAAAGGTAGGAGCTGGTCCCATTCCAAATGAGATTATCCTGAACAACTTTACAAGAAGAAACTCTGGACTTCGACGTTCTGCTCCACAGAAGACTAAAGAAATCTCCCTTGTGGGCAAGTAGTGTCCACCCTGCAACTGCAGGCACCATCAAGCGTCCAGTGGCTTCACTTTGTCGTCTTCCCTCGAGGATCCAGACTTCAGAGCCCGACGAGACCCGGATTCCCAGATCTCTCCGACCTCTACCTACATCTGCAGCACAGCTGAGATCCGTGGGTGCGACGAGACACGTGGGACCGGCCATCTTGGAAGAAGCTGCACTTCGCTTCCAGCACGACTTCTGAGGTCACCTCGACAAAGTGCTTTGGGGATTGAGAAGCCCCTACTCCGAGCAGCTCCTGCATTGAAGATCAGCCCTCCAGCCTCCACGAGACCTGCGTGGGGCCCTTCTGCTTGCCTGCTGCTTGACGCGATGTCTGGTCACTTGCCGGCTGGCTTGTGGCCTCCTAGACGACGATCCACTAAATCCACACTGCTGGTCTGGTTGCTCCAGACTGGCCCTTGCTCCCTTCCAAAAGAGGAGCACCCCGGACCCTCCTGGTCCACTCCAGACGCCGTTTCCACTCACCGCGTGGGTTGCCTTTGCCAAGGCCTGTTGAACCCGAATCCGGAGACGACACCGCCGACAGCGAGAGCCTGCGTGGGACAGCTCGTGCCTCCATCCTGGTCGTCGAAGACACCACCTGGTCCACGTGGCTGCAGAGACAAGCGTCCATCCCCACCTGATGGCGACGACGACATCTGGTTCCACTCCTGGTTCCACTCCAGTCATTGGCTAGTGACTTTGAACATTGTCCCCTCTGCTTTCAGGTTCATCACATCACCGATCCACCCTTGGATCACACCGGACATCTTCCTCCTGGTCGCCTGCAGCATCTTTCTTCAAGGCTCCATAGACTTCGACGCGGAAACCCGACACACTTTGACACCTATGCACCCGCAGCCCGTGGGTGAGGTAACAAGAGCATTTCGGTGCTCAAGGGTAGCTTGACTCTCCTAGTGTCCAGTTCCATTGTCGTTTTAGTCCTATCTAGCCAGGAACGTCCGTACTCACCTTTTCTTTAAACTGTACTGTCCATAGACGTTTGTACGCATCTCGCGTGTGAGTTCACACTCTGCACACGCGCTCCGTGGGCCTCCTATTACCTACCTCAAGTTAGTGTAGCGTGCTCCCAGCGATCCTACAGCCTCTGGACAGCTCCATTCCTCTTATCGACTTTCACATTCCACCTACTTAGTATATGGTTTGTCGTGCCCCTAGGGCACCATTGTAATTTGTGCAACTTAAACGTATTTTTCCTAAGAGATTGTCATGTGCTTAGCCCTCTGATCTCATAAAGAGTTCAGAGGTGTATGTTAATAAATATATTGTTTATTTTCATAACAACCTGTGTGGTGTCCTTTCATGTGGTATTCAAGGGGTTATATGTGGTAAAACAGCTGGCTTCACGTGCCAAAAGAGTTTAGCCTAAGACTGCTTTGTCCATGCTACCATTAGGATGGCTGGTCTATAAGGTTGACGTTACAACCAATCACCATAACGGTTCTTTGGACTGATACAAGGTGTGTAGGAAGGTGGATACCTGACTATGGTTGCCCCCAACTTTTTGCCTGGTGTTTTGCTGGTTTTCCGACTTAGTTGACCTGGGACCCTGCTATTCAGGGCCCCAGGCCTACTGCTCTCTCTGTAAAATGGATTCCATGTACCTTAGGTACATATCTAATTGGTACTGGGCCACCTTATCAGACCCTGTAACTCAGGGCCTAGGTGTACCCAGGGCCTACCAGGGGCTGCAGCATGTATTATGCCACCCCTGGCTGGCCATCTAAATCTGACACAACTGGCTGCACGACAGCTGGGGCAAGGTGGTGTAATCACCCTTTGCTTTAGCTATAGTATACCTATATCTAACCCTAAAATGGACACCCGTATTCCTATCAGTCACTCCTATGGCAGGCCTTGACAATCCTGAAGGCAGAGTGCTTGGAATCGTGTGAGATGGTGCTCTGGCATGAGCTGAGCCCGTTTGCAGCTTGCGGAACCAAGTCCTAATAGCTGTTCCATGATAACGCGTACCATATACTCTTAAGTGCATTATAATCCTCGCGGTTATATGCTAACTCTGGTATCGCTTTATCAAAACATGTCGAGTAAGGTGTCATACGAATTGGAATACTAACCCCTCGCCAATTCTGGCGACGGGGTTAGCATTCCACCCTTCTAGAGGGACACAACATGTAAGTAACTGTGAACCCCGGTTAAAGTTAACTCGAGCCTCAGCATCACAAAATGGATGCTGCCACCACAGACACAAGTCTGACCCCCTGCAGCTGGGAGTCCTTCCAGCGAGGGGAGCTTGGACAAAGGGTTTCCTGTCAGGGGCAGTGCTAGCACCATCCCAGACAGGGTTTTGTGTATTCTGGGTAGGCAGGGCTTTAGAGGAAGGTGACTGCAAGTGGCACCCCGGTGCTCACTATGCATAGGCCGGCTAGAACCAGTTCCAGGGGCATACCAGCCCCTGACCTGGGGAAAGTCCGGCATGGGAGAGGGGTGTAACCACCCCCCTTCCTGGTCCCACCCATGGGCAGGACTTAGTCGCGTTCCAGCCCCTTTTACTAGTATAAACATAGGAGCGGGCCCCCTTCCAAATTAGAGCATCTTTGAATCCTGAAACTACTTTCTACGAAAGGAACTCTCGACTTCTTCTCAAGATTTCTCCCTTGTGACTAAGGAGTAGTCACCCTGCACCTGCAGGCACCATCCAAGAACACTGCGGTTTGGTGCACGTCCTTCCTCCGGAATCCGACTGACCAGCACGACGAGACCCGGCTTCCCTAGCACCTCTGACCTCTACCCACATCGTCAGCTCAGCTGAGATCCGTGGGTGCGACGAGACCTCGAGGGACCGGCCATCTTCAAGACTGCACGACGCTTGCCCAGCACGACCGCCGAGGGATCCTCGAGTGAGTGCTTTGGGGTCCGAGAAGCCCCAGCCCTGAGCAGCTCCAGCACCGAAGTTCAGCCCCCCAGCCTCCACGAGATCTGCGTGGGGCCCTTCTGCTCTTTGCTGCTCACCGCGTTGTCTGGCTACTAGCCCGCGGGCTTGTGGCCTTCCCGACGACGAACGACGACATCAACACTGCTGGTCTGGTTGCTCCAGACTGGCCCTTGTTCCCCTCCAACAGAGGAGCACCCTGGACCCTCCTGGTCCACTCCAGACGCCATTTTAAGTCCACCACGTGGGCTTGCATTTGCCAAGACTTGTTGTCCCAATCCTGGGTCCAGCGACGTCGACCGCAGATACCATCGTGGGACAGCTCGCACCTCCATCCTGGTCGCCGACAACGCCTCCTGGTCCGTGAGACTGCAGAGCCCAGCGTCGCCCACTCACCTGGTCGAGGTGACTTCGTCCGGTGCCATCCTGGTGCCCAGCTAATCACTGGCTAGTGATTCAGAACTTGGTCCCCTCTGCTTACAGGTGTCTACCATCTTCGATCCAGGCTTGGATCACTTCGAACTTCTTCACTGGTCGCCTGCCAGCAACTCCTTCTTTCAGGCTCCATAGACTGCAACGAGGATTCCCGACGTCTTTCCAGACCTATGCATCCGCAGCCCCTGGGCTAGGTAACTTCGGCATTTCGGTGCCCCAGCATAGCCTCACTATCCAAGGGTCCAGATCCTTTTTCGTTTCAGCTCTACCTAGTCTGATTCGTCCGATAACACTAACTTTGTAATTTCTAGCATCCATAGACTTTGTCCCGCATCCCGCGTGAGAGTGCACACTCTGCACCCGAGTCCCCTAGGCCTCCTACTAGTAATCTGCAGGTTCAGTAGTCCAGTCCAAGCGATTCCAAACCCTATGAGATTAGTACTTACCTGCTAGTAATTTCGCATTCCACTTTTAGAGTATATGGTTTTTCGTGCCCCTCGGGCATTTGTGTAAATTGTGCAACTTTGTGTATTTTCCTAAGAGTTTTGTTGTGTGCTTAGCACCCTGTCCTCATAAAGAGTCCAGGGCTGTTGTGATCTAAATAAATATACTGTTTATTTTCATAACACTTGTGTGGTGTCCTTTCACTTGGTGTTCAAGGGGTATATGTGATGGTATACCAGCTGGCTTAACACGCCCTCTAGAGTTTAGCCCGAAGACTGCTCGTATCCATGCTACTAGGATAGCTGGTCTATAAGGTTGACTTACAACCAATCATCAATGAGGGTTGTTTGGACTGATACAAAGTGCTCACTAGAATAGTGAACATTATATATCAGGCCAACTTCTCACAGCGGCCGTGAGGACTAACCTCCTCACTGAGGTCCTTAAACCGCAGTCAAGCTCGGCCGAGCCTCTGCTTCCCTTAAATGAGGCCTTGACCAATGTTCTTTTGGGCACTTGGTCCAGGCCCGGTATGGGTTCGCCCGTAGATAGGAACGTGGCCAGACTCCACCGCCCGGCCCCAGGCGACCCATGTTTCCTGTCCACCCACCCCACCCCCGAGAGCCTGGTCATCCAGGCGTCCAATTCCCAGACCGCATTCCCCTCGGCCCCGCCGGACAGGGAATCCAAGAGGTACGAGCAGTACGGTAAAAAGATCTTCTCCCTTAGTCCGGGACTGCGGTCTTCCAACACTGCATGCCTCTTGGGCTGCTACACCCACTCTCTGCGGGATACGGTTGCGGAACTGCTGCCAGAGTGTCCGTTGGAGGTACGGGCCAAACTCGGCCAAGCCCTTGTGGAGGGCCGGGATGCAGCCAAATATTCTATCCGGTGTGGGCTGGATACCACCGACTCACTAGGTAGAGCGATGGCAACGACGGTGGCTGTTGGACGCCACGCCTGTTTGAGGTCCGCCAACTTTTCGGCTGATGTCCAAAACATTTTGATGGACATGCCGTTTGATGGTCGTCGCCTTTTTGGCGACAAGGCAGACCATGCGCTTGAGCGCTTTAAGGACTCCAGGGCAACGGCCAAGTCCTTGGGCCTCTCGGCCCGCGCCAGCAAACTGGTGCCTTTCGCTCCTTAGGTGGCCAAGGAAGGGGCGCCCCCACACGTGCTGCCAGCCACATGCCACAGACTAACATCCAGCGTGGTGGCGGCCGTGGAAATCGCCGTGGAGGCAATCGGGGACAACGGCGAGGCCAGTCCACACCCTCCCCCGCAGCATCCGCCTCAAACCCCTCCTAGTCCATGCTTTTCGGCCCATGTGACGCCAGTGGGGGGCAGGGTGCGCCACCACCACTCTCACTGGCGCATTGTCACTTCGGACAGGTGGGTGCTGCAGATCGTCCGAAGGGGCTACTCCCTCCCCTTAGAGACGACCCCTCAAGCCATGCCACCGCAACACCACCGCGTATCGGGGGATCATTTGCGGCTTCTGCAGGAGGAAGTTTCGGCCCTCTTGGCCAAGGGGGCCATCGAGTGCCTTCCTGGGCCAGAAGTAGGGTGTGGTTGTTACTCCCACTACTTTCTGGTACCCAAGAAGGGCAAAGGGGGCCTACGCCCTATCTTGGACCTACGGAACGTCAACGGCTTCCTTCGGAAGGAGAAGTTCAAAATGCTGACCCTGGCTCAGGTCTTAGCTGCCCTGGACCCAGGAGATTGGATGGTAGCGTTGGACTTGCAGGACGCTTATTTCCACATTCCCGTCCTGCCGGCCCACCGGCGCTACCTGCGGTTCACGGTAGGACACGAGCACTTTCAGTTTACCGTGCTCCCCTTCGGCCTTACCAGCGCCCCACGGGTGTTCACGAAAGATGATGGCGGTGGTCGCAGCTCATCTGCGCAGGTTAGGGGTTTCAGTCTTCCCCTACCTCGACGACTGGTTGTTAAAGGCGGGCTCGCCCCAGACAGTTGTCAGTCACCTCCAGACGACGGCAGACCTCTTGCACGAGCTGGGGTTCTCCATCAATGTGCCGAAGTCAAACCTGTGTCCCTCTCAGAAGCTCCTTTTCATCGGAGCGGTTCTCGATTCGGTGCAGTTTCGGGTTTACCCACCCGAACAGCGGGTTCGGGATATACGGGCTCTAATTCCGATCTTTTAGACTTTATCCCGAGTTTCGGTCAGGTTGACGCTGCGGCTTCTCGGGCTGATGGCTTCCTGCATCCTTCAGGTGCATCACGCCCGTTGGTGGATGCGGGCTCGGCAGTGGGACCTGAAGTTTCAGTGGGCCCAGCATCAGGGCAACCTGTCCGATCATGTCCTGATCTCCGAGGGCACTGCGAGACAGCTGCAGTGGTGGCTCACGGACCGCGATTGGGTCAGCAGCAGATCCCTCTCCCTTCCTCAACCGGAGCATGTAGTTGTGACGGACGCGTCCCTCCAGAGCTGGGGAGGCCACATGGGAGAGGCGGAGATCAGAGGCCTCTGGTCTCCGGCGGAGTCCCGGCTCCACATGAACCTTTTGGAGCTGCGGGCGATTCGTCTAGCACTGAAGGCATTCCTCCCCTCTGTCCGAGGGAGTGTAGTGCAGGTGTTCACGGACAACACCACCGCCATGTGGTACTGCAACAAACAGGGCGGGGTGGGGTCGTGGACCCTCTACCAGGAGGCTCTGCGCCTCTGGCAATGGCTGGAACATCAGGGCGTGACCCTGGGGGTTCAACACCTGGCAGGTTCTCTGAACGCCAGGGCGGACGAACTCAGCCGCCGGTGCATGATGGATCACGAATGGCGTCTCTTTCTGCAGTGGGGAGAGCCTAGGTTAAATCTATTTGCCACCGAAGAGAACGCGCAATGTCATCAGTTCTGCGCGTTGGAATTTCCAAGGCGGCACTCGCTCCGAGACGCGTTGTCGCGAGTGGAGTTGCGGTCTGTTGTACGCCTTTCCGCCTATACCACTTCTGCCCAGAGTGCTGAAGAAGATCTGTCGCGACCGGGCACAAGTCATCCTTGTGACTCCGGACTGGGCACGAAGGTACTGGTATCCCGAGCTACTCAGCATGTCTGTCGATCCCCCAATTCGTATGCCTCTTCAGGAGGACCTTCTGGCGCAGCAGCAGGGGACGGTCCTCCACCCGAACCTGTCCAGTCTCCACCTCCATGCTTGGAGATTGAGCAGCGACAGTTGAGGCCATTTGACTTGCCTCCTGAAGTCTGTAACATCATTCTGGCAGCCAGGCGTCCCTCCACAAAGTCGGTATACGCCTGCGGGTGGAACAGATTTGTGGCATGGTGCACAGCAAAGGCTGTGGATCCTCTCTTTGCCCCTCTTTCTGAGGTTCTTCTCTTTCTTCTTTCTCTTGCCCAGCAGGGCTCTGCTCTGGGCACCATCAAGGGCTACCTTTCTGCTCTTTCAGCCTTTTTGAGGCTACACAATCAACCTTCTTTGTTCAAGTCCCCTATTGTTAATCGATTCCTGAAAGGCATCACACATACGTTCCCTCCTGTTCCCTTTGTGATGCCTCAGTGGGACTTGAACTTGGTTCTTACTTTTCTGATGTGCGCTCCCTTCGAGCCACTTCACAACTGTCCTCTCCGCCTTCTTACTTTGAAGACTGCCTTCCTGGTAGCCATCACCTCTGCCAGGAGAGTGAGTGAGCTCCAGGCTCTATCTGTAAACCTCCTTTCCTTTCGGTCCATCCGGACAAGGTTGTGTTGGGACAAGGCCCTCTTTCCTACCCAAGGTAGTCACAGCCTTCCACATCGGGCAATCCATCACCTTGCCCACCTTCTTTCCGCCTCCGCATCCCTCAAGAGAGGAAGAGAGGCTCCACCGTCTGGACCCAAAACGTGCGCTCTCATTCTATCTGAATCGCACACGCCAGTTCCGGGTGGAGGACCAACTCTTCGTTGGTTACGTGGGCGCTAAGAAGGGAAAGGCGGTGCACAAGAGGACCATCTCGCGGTGGATCATCTTGTGCATCCAGGCATGTTACTCAATGGCCAAAAAGGAGCCCCCTGCTGGATTGCGGGCTCATTCTACTCGGGCCACGGCGACTACGACAGCTCTGGGCCGAGGAGTGCCCTTGCAGGACATTTGCCAGGCAGCTACGTGGGCCTCGCTGCACATGTTTGCAAGACACTACTGCCTGGACAGCCAAGTCTGGAGGGATGGCCTCTTTGGCCGTTCCGTCCTCCAGGACTTTCTGGTGTGATTATTGGTTCGCAGACCCACCTCCGGGGTTGGTATTGCTGGGGTATCTATTCTAAGGTAAGGAATCTATCACTAACGTGTCTCTTTCATATGCACAAGTTACTACTTGTGTAACGATATATCTGTAAGAGACATTAGTTAGTGATAGATTCCTTACCGACCCACCCATCATCCCCGTTCTGCGAACCGATATCTAGGGTTAAGGTCATCCCCTTTCAGGGCCCTAGTTTCATGGCACCAGTGTTGGTTCTATCATGGCTCTGTGTATCTGGCGTGGAAAAGCTGTGTATCAGAACTGACGTCAGCGCGCATGGGCGGCGTCTAAGTACTCCGACGACGTCATTCCGGCGCTGCCGACGACGGACGCGGAGCCGCAGACGACGCCTACCGACGCGCAGGGGTATTGCTACGCAAAGATTTCCGGATCTAGTCTGACGCCTGGGGATATTCTAAGGTAAGGAATCTATCACTAACTAATGTCTCTTACAGATATATCGTTACACAAGTAGTAACTTGTGCGATTAGCCCGTTTAGGAAGAGTGAGAAAAGGGTTGGCTCAAGGACACAGCCCTGTCTCACCCCCTTTTCAACGGGTAAGGGAGCTGTTAATTCCACATTCTTGCCAACCCTCACCCTAGCGAAAGTTCCCTTGTGGAGGCGTTTGAGCTGTTGACAAAGGTATGGTGGGGCTCCCATGTCAAACAATAGGCCCCATAGCTGGTTGCGATCTACCGTGTCAAACGCAGATTTAAGATCCAAGAATGTAAGGTAGAGACTGCCTCTCTCCAGTACTATGTTTTTCCAATAGATCAGTTGAAGCCTAAATAACTGATCTATGGTCGAGGTTTTAGGTCTAAAGCCTGCTTGTAGGGGAGTTAAAAGATTAGTCTTCCATCCATTCCTGCAGTCTTCCCAATAAAACTTGTGCAAAAATCTTCTGTGCTACATCAATGAGGCTAATTGGCCTATAATTTGCAGGTTCTAGGGGGAATCGTTTTTATAAATAGGAATAATCTCAGCCCCTGCCCAAGTTAGGAGGGGTGACATGCCATGAAGGATAGCAAATAAAAAGTATGGAGCCCACAATACCTGTTCATTTCTATAAAGGTCCCCGGGAAGCCTGTCGAGACTAGGAGCTTTGTTAGGTGATACATTTGTCAAGGCCGCTAATACCTCGGCCAATGTGCAAGGAGGTATATCTACATGGAAATCAAAAATTCGGGTGCTAGCCGTTCTCCTTATCTCACTGGATCCATTTTGTGAACTGGAATATAAAGCTTTAAAATGGGCTCGCCAAACTTCCTCCCAAATGTTTTGCTCAAAGGCAGGCCTACCCTCGGTTTTTCCAGTTTTACCCAGATTTCAGAAGCCTCTTGTATCTTTATCTTCTAGGGCATTCTTGATGGCCTGCCATCTATCAATCTCCCATTCAGATAAAATAAAAAAAAATTTAAACGCCCTTGCTTCCCTTATACGTTCACTGTTCCCCTTCTTAAGTCCTACCAGCAGGGCACTCTTAGCGTCCCTGCATGCCCTGTTGTACCAGGGTTTTTTCCTCTACATTGAGTACCTTTGTTAGGGTTACTACCATAAAAATAACTCCCCCAGGGTTGTGACCAAGTTTTGGTGAATTTTTCCTAGATTTTATTGGGATTCTAAATTGACACTATTACCGGGGACGAGGCTTGCCTTTTCTAGAAAAAGAATAATGCGGTTATACATATTGGAGATTTCTTCTGGGGATTGTGCTACAGTACCCCAACAAATTCTTCTCCCTCCGTCAACTGCTATTAGATTTTGTGTTGGAGGACTGCCCAGACTTTGCCCTGCTTCCGGTAGATGGCTATCTAAAGTTATAACCAGCGGGTTATGATTACTTTCTCCTTGGGGATGTACAAAATTATTCAAAACTCTGTGCCAAATTTCCACATTTATCAGAATGTAATCAATTGTGGATGCCTGGCCATTTCTATCAAAAGTAAAATGCCCAGGATTATCGACAGGGAACTGACCATTGCATGCCCTCAGTGAATAGGTATGGGTAAGTGAGGTCAATTGCAATGCTAGTGGAGTCCACCCCCTTATCGGGTAGATATTGCACGCGGGAATTGCCCACGTTGAATCCTCATCACTGGTAATAGAAGATGGTAATCCATTGAGGGGTTCAAAGTGACAATTAAAGTCTCTACCAATTAAAACATAGGCTTTCCCTGCCAGTGTAGAAAGGAGAGCAGCCAGGCAGTCTAGCGTCGATGATGTCTGCCCATATCTTACTGGGAGAGAATAAACATTAATAATGGCCATCTTTGGGAGGTTTCTAAGAGTGAGGAGAATGCATAAAATGGCGGGAGTGGGTTTCTACCCTTTTAACCATACAACCCAAATGGATGCCAACCCTAATACACAATCTCCCCGAGGGTCTGCCCCTTGGGCCCTTAACCGCCACCTCACAATATGCAACAAATCCTACTCTACAGTGGTTTGACAGCCCAAGTCTCTTGGAATAGACAAATCTCATGGGAATCTATATAATCTCCCTAATCAGGGAGGTCCATTCGCGCCGTTAATCCCGCTATATTCCACGACAATATCCTAGAACTCTGTGGACTTCCTACCATTTCAGTCTCGGTCGCCAAAAGAGGCTCCCTTTGCTGTAGAACTAAAGGCAGTATCACCTCTGTTTCTCCACTACTAACAAATTCTGTGGCCTCAGGATAATTGTCAACGCTTCCTGACTTTTGATATTTTAAAGGCAACGCATTAGTTATCAGCTTTACAAGCTGAGGTGCTACAGTCATATTTCCCATCTCTCCAAAAGGAGAACTATATAGAACCTCCTGAACACTATCTTGGGCTTTATTACTAATCTCCTTATTCACCAACTCGTTTCTAATCACCAACTGTTGATTTATTACCTCGACTCCAACACCCAAGGTACATTTACCTAGCTGCTTGGTAATATTTGGTGGGCAATGGTCAGTTGAGGTCAGTCAATGCACCTGATCTAATACGCTAAATCTGTTACTGACAGGAAGATTAGGTACTACGAATATATCATCATTCCCTCCCCTTTTATGGACATTACCTGATTGGTCTCTCATTTCCCCTTTCTTGCCCGGGTTTCTAAACCTCTCTATTAGAGGCAGAGGAGGATAAAAATAACTTAAGTGAAGGGTCTGAATTCTAGTTGTCCCCCTCAACTGACACCAATCACAAATATATTGAACCACCCGCCTATCTCTAAAATTAATCAAAATACAATCACCCACTATGTCTTTCTCTCTCTGGCCCACCCAATTTACTCTACTTGCAAATAAGATTTCGCTAAGCACCTGGGGTGGGAGGGGTCTGTTTTTGTTTAGCCAACAACATATGGTGCAGACTCGGGGGTAAATCAATACATGGCAGGGTGGATTTAGTTCCTCTAGTGTTTGGTATAGATACATGGTAGTCACTTTTCTTGCCTCTTCCAAAGGTTTTTTGTGCCAGGCCCCTTCCCAGGGTTAGAGGCTCTGTTCTCGCACCCGATGTGCAACCTAACCCTGCTTGTACCTCTACACCACTATGGGTGGTCGGAAAAACCCCATCATTCCCACAGGATGAGACAGCCGCTGAATTAATTATAGTTGCAGTGGGCAAAGAGCGGATGGAAATTACAGAATCTCGTGACACATTCATTGCCACATCATTCGCCCGTTGACTCCCCCCCCCCCCCCCAAGCTATTTTTTATGTAATCAAGGTTAGACAGTTAACTGTTCAAAGTTTACAAGTCTTTCCTCAATTAGTGACAGCCTCTCAAAAAATGGTAACATAGATGACGTAATGAGGTCCCCTATTTTAGCCCAAAATCCCTCTTCAGCTTGGGGCGAGGAGCAGGCAGAAGAGTCCGCGTTCAATGTATCCAGTGGAGCGATAGTTATCTGGGGCTCTGCTGTCATTGGTGGAGCTGTGGTCACTGTCCCGCCAGTCTTGTTGATCTCTGCATGTTTGGATTTTTCCCCTCAAACATGCCCGCGCTTGGCCCGGGGTTTGCCCAGGCGCCGCCTGCGTGCGTTCCGCGGGGCGTGCTAGTGGGCTTTGTAGCGCCTCCGGGCGTAAGCTGGCGCGTCCACCGGTTTCACAGGGCTGCTGGGAGTCGTGGTCTTTGTCCCGCGTTGGCCGTTCACCTCACGTCATGTGGGAAGGAGCCCAGCCGTTCCCCTCACGGCGCAGCACCAGAAAAGCAGGCTGTTCCCCTCACGGCGTCCGTGTTCGTAAGGAAAAGGCAAGCTTTGTGCGTCCCGATATTCAAATGAACAAGAAACCTAAAGTAGGACAGAAGGTTTTATTACACATATTCAGAAATCAAAGCTCTTTCACCCAGCCACCGCAAATCTAGAAACCCGCTACATAATCTATGCACAGCATAGTGAATCCAGAAGTTCGAGGCATGTGGGCTGCTGAATTCATATCTGTGCATAGTCCGCCACCTAGTGTTGGGTCCGGATGATTGCACATTGTTGTCCTGGAAGAGTCTTCGAAGTATCACGAGATAGGTGGCTCCTCCCCTGGACTACAGTGCGCATGGGCATCGCCTCCATCCCCATATTGTTTTTTTCCGCCATTGGGTTCGGATGTGTTTCGGTTCCCTCTGTCGGAACCGTTGGTTGTTTAACTTATACTCAAGACCAAAAGGTCTTTAGGCTGGGCGTCGGTATAGTTGCGTACGGGTTTCTTTCTGACTCTCAGCTCCGATCTCCTACTGCCCTTCCACGTGCTTTTGGCGCGGACGGGCCTACACTACACCCTTTGCTATGGAGCGGACTCCATTCAAGAAGTGTCCGCTGTGTCACTCTAAATATTCCCACCTCGACGTGCACCCCGTGTGCAATACCTGCTTGTCACCCGATCACCGCGAAGACACCTGCATGGCGTGTTCGAAATTCCGAAGTAAGAAGACTTTAAAGATTCGCCGGGCAAATCGGCTCCAGGCTCAATTATCGGCTTCGGCACCCCCACCAGACGACATTTTCCAAGAATCTGTCGAGGGAGAAGACGACGAGCAAGGTTCGGACTCGAATCCCGCATCCGAGGGTGAGACCTACGACGCGGGTGAGGAGAACTTTGAAGAAGTCACCGACGAGGTAGGGGACGACGATCAGGCTTTTGCCACGATGGGAGATAGCTCGGAGGAGGAGCATCCCCATTCAGACTCAGGGGTTATTCCCCTTCATACGGCCCAGGTCGAGGGATCGCCTTCGGGCCTTACCCAAGATCTAACTATGAGTCCTACGTCCCCGCCTCCGGGCCCGGTCACGGACATTTCTAAGCCATCACTTATGTTGAAGAAAACGAAAGTGAAGCCAACAGGTCTCGCACCCTCGGATGCGAAACCGAAACTGAAAGTGGCGTTGGTGAAGAAGGTTCTGGAGGTGTCCACTTCCACAAAAACCAAAATGGCCGAGTTGAAGAGCCACGCCAAGATGGCCGACCCGAAGCCCTCTGGGTCGGCGCCGAAGGTGAAGGCCTCCGACGCGGCTGCGTCGGCGCCGAAAGGGGTCGTGGACCCGAAGACGGCTCCGAAGAGGCGTCAGGACGACGGCGCGCATAGCCATGGGGCGTCGGCACCGAAGAAGAAGCCTACCGGCGATCAGGCTCTCGGAGATGAGGGGTCGCTCGAGCCGGTTCAGCCCTCGGCAGCCTTTACAAAGAAGATGGGGGAATCCTTACAGCGGATCTGACAGTCCACTGTGGTTCCCGATCGGGACACTGTAGTGCCTAAACCCACGCCTAAGGCTGCTACACAGCAAACGCCCATTCGTTTTACCCTTCCACCCAAGTCGGCGCCGAAGGCCTTCGCGCCTAAACAGGGCGGACACTCAAAGGAGGTATTGACGCCGAAAGCTGCCTTGGTGGTGTCGAAGCTTCGGCTCCAGCCGCTTGCGGCGGAGGAACGTCGTGAAGTACTCATCGACGCGAACACTGGGAAACTGTCGCTCCTCAAGCGTAAGATTACGTCGGAGCCGGCGTTGGAACCTTTTAAGATCCCACTCCAGAACAAGAAGTACTCTGAGGACTCTTCGGTTCTGGTGGAACCTGTGTCCCCACAGGCCTTGGAACACTCGCCGACGCACTCCCCCGCGGCTGATGCGGACGAGGAAGATGCCGAGTACGACTATCCTGCGTACTCGGATCCGGAGGAGGAGCATGTGCCTTGGGCCGCAGGAGGCGACACAGATGACCCGCAGTCGGGTCAGGACACTCAACTTTTCGCCGCCAAGACGTCCCCGACGGAGGACTCGGCGGCCTTCAATGCTTTAATAGAGAGAGCTGCGGGGAACCATGACGTCGAGCTGCACTCGGACCCCGTGGATGCGGACTTCTTATTCGACACCTTCTCGGTAGCCGAAAAGCAAGTCAAAACGCTACCGATGCTTAAAGGGGTGCTGAAACATGCACCGGAGGTTTTCAAAGAGCCCACCCGGGCGCGGGTGGTCAACCCTCGCATCGACAGGAAATATAAGGCGGCGCCCACGGATCCCACTTATATCAAGGGACACTTGCCATTGGACTCCTTGGTTGTTTCCAACGCTCGGAAGAGGGCGAATTCTCAGACTACTGGTGACGCTCCTCCCCCAGACAAAGAGTCCAAGATCTTTGAGGCCTCGGGCAAACGCATTGCTGCACAGGCAGCAAACATCTGGAGAATATCTAACACCCAAGCCCTGCTTGCACGTTATGATAGGGCACATTATGACACATTAGAGGCCATTCTACAACACTTGCCTGACCAATACAAGGAGGCGGGAGAGATGCTCATTCAGGAGGGTAAACTCATTACAAATGCATCCATCAAATGTGCCCTGGATGTGGCAGACACAGCCTCGAGAGCTATCAATACAAGTGTGTTACTTAGACGCCATGCCTGGCTCAGAATTTCGGGGTTTAAACCAGACATCCAAACCACGTTATTGGCTCAAACAGTGAATCCTGACCATTTGTTTGGCCCTGAGGTGGATGCCTCCCTAGAAAAAATGAAAAAGGATACCGAAACTGCCAAGTCAATGGGGGCTTTACAAAGTCAGCAGTTTCGGGGTGGTTCCTTTCGCCGCTCAAATTCAAAAGGCACCACGAGAGGACAGGCATCCCAGTCCACACAATACTACAAGGGTAACACCCAACCCTCGTATAACAACAAGGGTAGAGGGGGTTACAGAGGCAATAATATCAAAGGCAGAGGACGTGGAAACAATGGCTCCAGGTCCACCACCACCAACAAGCAGTGACGTCTTGTCACTGCCCCCCGATCACACAACACCGGTCGGGGGGAGACTCCAGCAGTTCCTGCCAGCGTGGAAGGCCATCACCACGGACAGGTGGGTGAGGTCTCTTATCCAGTACGGGTACTGTCTAGAGCTTACGTCCATTCCACCGGACATACCACCAAGAAGCCGTCCTATGTCCGGCGAGCACTTGACCTTGTTGCAGCAAGAAGTTCTCGTTATGCTGCAAAAAGGGGCGATAGAGCTCGTTCCATTGCAAGAGCGGGGAACAGGGGTTTACTCCCTGTACTTTTTGATCCCCAAAAAGGACGGATCACTCAGACCGATCCTGGACCTCAGGCCCCTGAACTGGTACATCCTCTCGGACCACTTCCATATGCTCACGTTGCAGCAGGTGCTTCCCCTGCTTCAACAGGGGGATTTTCTGGCTACGCTGGATCTGAAGGATGCTTATTTTCATATTCCCCTGCATCCTTCCCACAGGAAGTATCTCAGATTCACAATCTTAGACCAGCATTACCAGTTCAGGGTCCTGCCGTTCGGGGTCACCACGGCACCAAGGGTATTTACAAAATGCCTGGCGACTGTGGCGGCGCATCTCCGTCGCCAGCACGTCCACGTCTTTCCATACCTGGACGACTGGCTCATTCAAGCAAAAACAGAGCAGCAGTGCGTCGACCACGTGTCACGCACCATTCATCTCCTGCACGATCTGGGATTCTCTCTGAACTACCCAAAGTCCCATCTCCAGCCCGCCCACGTGCGACAGTATCTGGGCGCGACAATCAACACTCTGGCAGCCACTGCGCAGCCGAATTCAGCGAGAATCGCCAGTATCCAGGCGCTGATCCAACGATTCAGACCCCAACACTCGCTTCCAGCGAAGGTGTTCATGCAGTTGATAGGCATGATGGCCTCCTGCATCTCCATTGTCCCGCACGCGAGACTACATATGCGCCCGCTTCAGGAGTGCCTAGCACGTCAGTGGACTCAGGCTCGTGGGTGACTGACAGACCTAGTGTTGGTGAGCGGTCGGGCATACAACTCTCTGCATTGGTGGAATCCACAAAACCTTTGCAAGGGCCGACCATTCCAAGAGCCTGTCCCACAGATTATCCTGACAACGGACGCCTCTCTCCAGGGATGGGGAGCGCATGTACTCCATTACACTGTGCAGGGACTATGGACACTACAGCAAAGGAAGATGCACATCAATGTGTTGGAACTGATGGCAATCTTCATGGCCTTAAAGGCGTTCAAAGTACATCTGTGCAACAAGGTCGTGTTGATCCGGACGGACAACATGACGGCCATGTACTACATTCAGAAGCAGGGAGGCACACACTCTCCGCAGCTGTCTCATCTGGCTCAGAGCATGTGGAAGTGGGCCATTCAGAGGAACATCTTCCTCATGGCGGAGCATCTCCCGGGCAAGGACAATCAAATGGCAGATCTGCTCAGCAGGCACAGCCATCAGATGCACGAGTGGGAGATACATCCATCAGTACTCGAACCGTACTTCCAAAGGTGGGGTCATCCAGAGATAGACCTGTTCGCCACAAAGGAGAACGCAAAATGCCAAAGCTTCGCCGCCAGGTTCCCACACCCCCAATCACAGGGCAATGCGATGTGGATGAACTGGTCAGGCAGATTTGCGTACGCTTTTCCCCCAGCACCTCTGATACCGCTGATGGCACGCAAGCTCAGGCAGCACTCTATGACTCTCATCCTAGTTGCT
Organism: Lissotriton vulgaris; assembly: GCF_964263255.1. Lineage (NCBI taxonomy): Eukaryota > Metazoa > Chordata > Amphibia > Caudata > Salamandridae > Lissotriton > Lissotriton vulgaris. The sequence continues at coordinate 1,057,908,220 of NC_141687.1, forward strand.
CCAACGTGGGCTCGCCATCCATGGTACACCACGTTTCTGGAACTCTCCGTGGTACCGCATCAAAGGCTTCATCTCACTCCCAGCCTTCTGACGCAGAGCCATGGCGACATTCAGCACCCAGATCCGCAACAGCTCAACCTGGCGATCTGGCTCCTGAAGTCCTAGAGTTTGGCTACCTCAATCTTCCTCCCGACTGCATGGACATCATTCGGGAGGCAAGGAAGCCCACTACTAGAGCTTGTTATGCGGCTAAATGGAAGAGGTTTGTCATCTACTGTGCTAACCACAACATTGACCCGCTAGATGCTTCCATTCAAAACATCATATGTTACCTTTTTCACCTGTATCGATGTAATCTAGCGTACTCTTCCATCCGCATTCACCTGTCTGCTATGGCAGCATACCTCCAGAATAGGCAGCACCTGTCACTCTTTAAGGTCCCTGCTATCAAGGCTTTTCTGGAAGGACTCAAAAGGGTCATTCCACCAGCTCCACAATGGAACCTCAATGTGGTTCTTACAAGGCTGATGGGTCCTCCCTTTGAGCCACTGCACTCTTGTGAACTCCAGTTTTTGACTTGGAAGGTTGCGTTCTTAGTAGCAATTACATCGCTACGGAGGGTTAGCGAACTGCAGGCGCTCACCATCCAAGAACCTTTCTTCCAGGTACATGCTAACAGGGTGGTGCTCCGCACTAACCCTAAATTCTTACCCAAAGTGGTCTCACAGTTCCACATAAACCAAACAATTGAATTGCCGGTGTTTTTCCAAAACCCAGAGACGCTGGCGGAGCGTATGCTCCACACTCTTGATGTGAAAAGAGCCTTGATGTACTATGTGGACAGGACAAAAGATTTCCGCAAAACCAAACAACTTTTTGTTGCTTTTGCCACACAACACAAGGGAAACGCTATCTCCAAAGCGGGGATTGCTAGATGGATAGTAAAGTGCATTCAGATCTGTTACGCTAAAGCTAAGCGCACTCTCACTATCCCACCGAGGGCCCACTCCACTAGGAAGTTGGGGGCCTCTATGGCTTTCCTAGGTAACATTCCCTTAGAAGACATCTGTAGAGCAGCCACATGGTCTACCACACATACTTTCACTAAGCACTACTGTGTAGACGTGCATTCCAAACAGCAGGCAGCTGTTGGTCAGGCTGTTCTAAAAACGCTTTTTCAGACTGCTGCAGCTGGCACGGGCGGCCGCCGTTAATGGAGGGACTGCTATGTATTCTATGCACAGATATGAATTCAGCAGCCCACATGCCTCGAACTGCAAATGCTACTTACCAGTATGCATCTGTTCTTGGCATGTAGGGCTGCTGACATTCATATCGCCCACCCTCCTCCCCGGCGCCTGTAGCAGCTGCAGTATTTATTCATATATACACATATGCTCATAGCATGGTCATCACTCACATTCTTCACTCCATCTCTGCCAATGGCTAAAAACAATCTGGGGATGGAGGCGATGCCCATGCGCACTGTAGTCCAGGGGAGGAGCCACCTATCTCGTGATACTTCGAAGACTCTTCCAGGACAACAATGTGCAATCATCCGGACCCAACACTAGGTGGCGGACTATGCACAGATATGCACAGATATGAATGTCAGCAGCCCTACATGCCAAGAACAGATGCATACTGGTAAGTAGCATTTGCAATATTTGCAATGCAAAACGTATAGTTTCTTACCTGTCGGTGTAGTTATGCAGCTTGAAGACTTTCTGGATTCACTAGTGATCCCTCCCTCCTCTGCCAGAAGGAGCCAGGGGGAAGGGGTTTAAGGACAAAAAGGACAATAAACACAGGAACAGAAAAAAGAATCCGAAGATGGCGACCAAAGGTGGGAGCTTCTGCAGGAAGCGCATCAACGTCATGAACAGACACCAAATGGTGGTAGGTCGACACCCACCTGGGCCACGAAAAAAAAAAAGAAAAATACGACCATTCCGGACCCAACCACGAGATGGCGGAATAATGCACAGCATAGTGAATCCAGAAAGTCTTCAAGCTGTAAAACTACACCGTCAGGTAAACTATACGTTTAGGGGCGTTACTGGTAAGTAAAGGTCGAGACCAATGGGTCCCTTACTTGGAGGGGTAACACCCCCCGCCCCCCCCCCTGACCTTCAGTATACCACCCTCAAGTGGAAGGGGGCATATGCCTCTCTCTGGTTGGCTGGGTCCCCCCCCCCCCCCCCCCCCCACCCACCCACCCAATCTGCAAGATGTCAGGGACTGCTGTGAGAGTGCTATCTTTCTTGTATTGGTATGCCCCTACTTTTCTCTGAACTGCTGATGTACTTTGACTGAGTGTGCCCTGGGTTCCTGCCAACCAGGTACCATGGGCCTATGTTCCTTCCCTAAAACTGTGTTGAAGCTAAAAACCCAATTGGCATCTTTGGCAACCTGTCAGCCCCTAGTAAATAGTATCCTAGGTACTCAGGGCATGATGACCAGAGAAGACCCCTGAGGGCTGCAGCACCTATTGTGCCACCCTCGGGGGCATTTTTCAGTCACCCCTCTGGCTGGGTGCCCTATGCCAGAGGTGTGGGCACAGGTGCAGGAGCCCTGTGCCCCTACAGTACCCAGGACCATTCCTGGGCACTAAGTGCAGTAATGCCATTAAGAGACTATGGTGCTGGGAGGTTTTCATTACGAACTCCACAGCACCATATTGGCTACACTGAAGACTGACAAGTCTGTTACCAAACTTCTCAGCACATTAAACGTGCACTGATGCCAGTGTGGGATTTAATGTAAAATGCATCAGAGGGCATCTTAGAGATGCCCCCTGAAACCCTAACCTATAATCCACGTCTGGGCTGAGTGGCTGCAGAGGATGTCACACAGCAGACATGTTGCTGGACCCCTGGGAGGAGAGCCCCCCCCCCCGCTCTTCTGGGCCTGCAACAATGCACATCCTGGGCGAGGTGCTAGGTCTCCTCCCACAGGATGGGCCGGGGGAAGCTTCAAAGGCATCCCGCCTCTGTGAGCTTCTCTAGACCATTTGCTGTACCCAGCAACTGGCCCCCACCAGTCCCACTCTGGCAGGAAGACTGGCGGGAAAAACTACGTCAGGAAGGGAGGGTGTGCCAGCCTGTGCCAACCCCACCCCTCAGGTGGGGGAGACGAGGTGAAGCACGACCCCGGGCTCTGGCCATCTTGTATATGGTTAGCCCTGCCCAATCGCAGCTAAGCTCCTGCCCCCCTCCCACAGGAGAGGAGCAGGCTAGGGGTGTACCCACCCCAGGACAGGGACCTATTGGTCCCTGTCCTTGCCCTACCTGTAACGCCCCTACGTTCAGTATTTAGGGGCTCCCTGAACCTTCCTTCCTTAGATCCCGATAAGAAAAGATTAAGAAGAAGACCCGCCGTGCAGCTGCTAACAGGACGGCAACAAATGACTTGGCCCCAGCCCTACCGGCCTGTCGATCCTGGAACCTGCTCCTGCCTTATCCGGGCGACTCCTGCAGACAGCAACCTTGGGACACCCAGAGGACTTTTGTCACCCAGAGTGGGACGGGTATGCTCAGACGTGAGTCCCATGCTCTCCACACCACTGGAGTCTAGCTATACTGGCTGAAGACGGCTGATAGCCAGAAACCGGTCCTAGGATGCTTGATTATGATCCAGGGAAGACATGGCTTGGCAGTTCGGGCTGGACTGTTCCCATGAGGCACAGGGTCAAGCCTGATTTGCATATGGCCATGTCTGAACTGGGGGTGGTGTGGAGTGCAAAATAACGAATGATTTAGGCCCAGATCTCTGTACTGGGGTGAATGTATGACATTGTTCTGCATTCTGTCCATCAATTGTTGTTTTTGCATTTGTCACCCCGAGTGGGACGGGTATGCTCAGACGTGAGTCCCATGCTCTCCACACCACTGGAGTCTAGCTATACTGGCTGAAGACGGCTGATAGCCAGAAACCGGTCCTAGGATGCTTGATTCCGATCCAGGGAAGACATGGCTTGGCAGTTCGGGCTGGACTGTTCCCATGAGGCACAGGGTCTAGCCTGATTTGCATAAGGGACTCTGGTCCGCTCCACGGAGCGCCGCGGCGTCCCCGCCCACTACAGCCGCACGTCGCAGCATTTCTTCCAGCACGCCGTTGCACTGGGTCTCGCGGCTTCCCGGCCCTCTGGTGCGCGGTCCGCTTCTTCTCGTTGCTCGGTCCTGGGGTCGCCGAAACTCCGGGGCAAGGGTTCCGCTAGCTGCCCGGCAGTCGACTGTCCCGGGGGAGGCACTGGACCCGCCATATAGTGGCTCCAATGCAGGATAATTTTAGGATTAATTAGGTATGCACGGCGGAGCTGCGGTCTCAGGTGACCATCAAGGTTGCCGGCAAGCTCCGCCTACCATTGGGACACACTTAGCGTTATAAATTTTCATTAGTGCTGGGAGTGGTTTAGAACCTAACCATTTTGCAAACCCAAACAGAGCCCCAGTCGCCCTGGCAAGGGTATTCTTTTTATGAGCACACTGTGACCCATGACCTATCATCAAAAAGAATCCCGAAGTATGGGAAGGTTGGGACTTTAATAAGCTCCAGCCCTTTACAGAAAAATGTTGCCTTTTTTGCCTGTCCCCCACCTATTGACATAGAGTGTGACTTTTTAAAATTGGTTATTAAATCTAGAGTCCATAAAATGAATAAAACAATCTAAAAGGGATTGTAGCCCTCTTGCCATTCTTGCCACTAAAACTGCATCGTCTGCATATAATAATGCAGGGATCATTTTTGAGCCAGCTCTTGGGATATCCTTACAAGATGAAATGAATGTGTCTCCAAGTTGTTAATATAGAGCGTAAACAGCAATGGTGCAAGGATGCATCCCTGCTTTGCCCCTCTCTTAACTGGCCAAGCTTCTGTTAGTCTCCCATTCTCATTACAACGGACCGCTGCCGTGGTATTCTCATGGATATCGGCCAGGAAAGATATTGGTGCAGGTTCCAGCCCCATACTATAAAGGGAAGCCCATAACTTTTGCCTGTTTACAAGGTCGAAAGCAGTGGACAAATCCATAAAAGCTAGATGGATGTCCCCCTGCTTTGCGACCGTGTACTTACCTATGACAAGATGTAAATTAAGGCATTGGCCCGTTGTGCCCCTTCCCTGTCTGAACCCATACAGTTTTTTATTCATCTTTTCGCTGCGTCCACTTCAGGGGCACTGCGCTCTGTTTTTTTTTTTTTCTTTCTTTTCTAACTTTAACACTAAGCGCAGCGCCCGATGAAGGACACCGCGCTCTATGTTAAAGTTAGACAAGCATTCGCATAGCCAATATCTCTTGCTTTTGGGGCCTTTTAAATATTTAGTTATGCAGCACAATATCCTTGGTGCAACAATGTCAACTGTTGTGTGGCTAAACACTTATAAGGTCCCCAAGGAGAGACCTATTGGCTATGTCAATGCTTGTTTTCAGGTGAGAGCAAGAGCTTTTTGAAGTTAGGCCTTTGGTGTTCTAGTCTAGCCCTAGCATCTTAAGGATATTTTCAACGAACCCATCTAATATGTAACCTAGGCGAAGACCTTAGGCCCTATCAAATGACTTCCTTGAATGGGAGTGATTACGCTTGTGAAATTACATTGAACAGGTTAAACTCTCATGCTCTTCCCAAATATTAAACGCAAGTTAATTTTTTTTTTTTTTGCCGCTAAATAAAGCAACACCTGGACATTTCTGCTTTGTTGTAGCAGCAACTAAAGAAGTTTCAGGGTTTTTACTTTAAAAAATATTCTTATTTGTGTAGTTTGTATTATTTTTATACTTTCAGAGAGCTTATATGTTTACTAATGCAATTACTTGAACCTTTTCAACAATCTTTAGCTATTGGAGAAGGCTGAGGCGAGAGAACGTGAAAGAGAAAAAGAAGAAGCTCGCAAAATGAAACGCAAAGAAGCCCTGTTCAAGAGCATGTTAAAGCAAGCTGCACCTCCAATTGAAATGGATGCTGTCTGGGAAGATGTATGTATGGAATTATTTTTTAAAACATAAGTAAAATGTTTTGATGCTGGTGTGAGCTGTGTTTAATGACTTGTCCTGAGAAAACCTCAGATGAGCTCTTCACGTTAGCATTAACCCACTTTCCTGTTTTATAGGTTATTCAATTGTGAACTAGAATGTACAAAATGCAAATTAAGAGTTAAAAAATAGAGTTTTGAATTAACCTCATTCTTTCAGAGGAAGAGGTACAGGAAGCTCATTTTCTTTCTACATATTTTCTTTTAAAAAGAATAAGGAGTGGAGTTCTAGCTTTGTATTTATCTTGGTAGTAAAATATAGGTTATCTTTAGCAAGACATTGCACATTTCTTTGCAGTCCGATAGACTGGATTTGAAACGTGTTTCCTTAAACCATACTGTATTGTTGCCTTAAAACATAATATAATGTGCATTTGTTACGAACCTTACAGTATAACAACTCCTGACTCAATAATAAGAGGCTCCTTGAGTAAGGGGGCATGGCTGGTAATACAGAAGTTGGAGAAGTGGGGATGGTAGATGGAGGAGAGAGTCTCTGCGTACAATCCAACACAAAATATGCCCCTTTAAGGATGATTCTTTGAATTTTGGGGAAAGGTTATGGTGATTTGAAATTTAGAAAAACTCTTTAGTGTCATTGAAATTAGTTGTAGTTTTTGTTGTTATTTTTAAAGATCTGTTTTCCCGGTGGCACTTATATTAATGTTTGAAGCGGAATTTTAATGTTGCATCCGCATGCTTAACAATCCTGATATCACTCATATTTACATATTTGAGAGATACTGTTTCTGCATTTTTGTTTGGTTACTATTTTTGTTTCTATTGATGTTGAGAAGTCCAGTAATTGAATGTCATATTTAGTCGTTAGTAGCTTGGTACTGTCGAGAAAGCTTTTGCATATTTATGCTGGATATAGTTTATTGCACGCTTGAAGATTTCATTCGAATCTTTAGTGACTTTATACAAATAAAATCATTTTGTTGCATTCCTACAGTTTGTGCAGAACGGCACCTCTGGAGGATTAACATTGGCAGCAAAAAGTTGAGTTGTAAAGGCCCAATTTGAGCTTTTTAATGGATTGGTAATCCTCTTCTAACAATCGTAAAAGATGCCTTTGGACATTTGCGACCTAGTTATCTTATTAAAATTCAGGTCAGTAGTGTTGGCCATTTCTTATTACTGATCTTTCTGGAGTTTTTTGAATAGAGGTCAGAGTTTCACAACAAGCTCTTAGACACATGAGGTTATGTGACCTCTTCTAGTGAGTGGGCATAAAGGCTTGCTATATCAAGTAGCTTCATCTTGGATTGTGAGCATTTAAGGAAACAAAAAATGCAATATTTGATAGCTTATATGTATCCTTGCCATCATTTAATGACCTCTTTTCACAGGTCTCAATCAGATCTTAAACCTGTAGACTGCTACCTTCTGCCCCTGAATTCCAGACTGATTGGTTTTGTATCTATCCAAAGTCTAATGAAGGTGTTTTTTAATAGATTTGAGGATTTGATTTCATTAATATTTAGAGTTTCTGCTGTGCCTTAGAATTTTCAAGGTGTGTTGTAGGTAGCTATGATCAGTTACCGATAAAGATAGTTGGTTATTCAGTTTTATGATTTCTTTCTCAATAGAAAGATGCTAGAAAAGCTACTTCATTTTGTAGTTTCTTCAACCACCAGGTCTCTTTCGTAGCTAGATACGCTGTCTGGTAATAAAAGAAGTCTGATATTCCAGTGCCTCATGATCTTCAAGTAGTCATAATTTGGATAGTACAATCTGAAGCCTCACGACCACTGCCTATCAGGTTGTGTTTAAATCCTGCTTTATTTGTCCTGAATACTGTTCAAAGCGTGGGATTGGGACTAAGTGTGTCTGAGTACTACTGAAACCTTACCAGTCCAACATAAGGTTCAGTATGAAAGTAGAAAAAGGGAAAGAAACAAAAAAAAAAGTAAATTTATTGATTGTGGATGGAATAAAGTTTATGGACAGGTATAGGGTTAGAGTAAGATTTGTGTGAGGAATTATGTAGTGTGTGGGGTATCTGATAGAGACTACTAGCCACAGATTCCCTAACGTAGAATTAACCCAGGCGTGAGACTGGATCCAGAAAACTTTTTACCACAGCATCCCTGCGCGCCAGGGGTATGGCACCACGTGACTCCGCCCTGACGTCCTCCGCAACCGTGACGTCAGCGAGGATACAGAAGTCACACCCCGGCGTGCCCACGTCACTTTTTCTCTCTTCCGCCTGCAACGCGGATCCGGATTGTTTCCTGGCCTGTTTTTGGGCCTTCTATTCTGTTACACGCTTTGGCTTTAAGTGGAGCAGTGTGCGAATGCCTTCGGGCTAAAAGATGTGTACCTCCTGTGTATGATAGTTTGCGGGGAGGCGCTGCACTCGCTTGTATACTCAAATTGTTAATCAAGTAACGATAAAGTGTGTATTTCAGTCATATCCTTTTAGGTGCTCACCTCCTGGTCCATGAGGTGCTAGGAAATTGCAACGACGAAAGCCTTACTGCGAGCAAGGACAACCGCTGAGCACTCTTAATGCGCCAGAGCGTGTAAAGCACGTTTATAGAAGTACTCGAAATGTAATGATAGAAAAGCTAATCTTTTATTTGAAGTTCATTTTTTCAATTGTAATATGAGTTATAACAGTCCATCATATTTCGTCATATGATTGTGATTACATTTTCTTAATTAAAGAGCATCTGCAAATACCTTACATATACCTTGTGCCAAAAATCCACAAACACCCCAGCAAGCCGCCTTTCCGTCCCATCGTGAGTACATGTAATTCAATCCATGAACCTACAGGATTATATATCGACAAACACCTACAAGCTAGTGTGAAAGGCATGTCCACATTTCTACAAGACACTCCTGATTTTTTGATCAAACTCAACAATATTACCATTCCTCTAGATCATCGCAGAATCCTGTGCACGATTGACGTACATTCACTATACACCTCCATTCCCCACAATCTTGGTTTGGAAGCTTTGGAATCAGCCCTTGTTCTCACAGACAAACCACTGGATTTACAATTCTTCATTATGGAACTAAAGCAATTTATGCTACATCATAGCTAATTCAAAACCCCCAACAATAACTACTACCCACAGCTATCCGGAGTTGCCATGGGCAATTGTGCCGCTTCGGCATATGCAAATCTTTTCATGTACCTTTTTGAGAAACAACACATCCTCCATAACCATGATTGGCAACCATTCCTACGCGCATACTATCGTTACATCGACTATATTTTCCTCATATGGAAAGGTAGTGAAACCCAGTTACTCAACGCAATCGAAAACTTGAATCTAGTGAATGACCGAATACAATTCACACACAGTCAATGAATCTGAAATATCTTTTTTGGACGTTCAAATCAAGCTAATTAACAATCAGCTAGTGACATCTATTTTTATCAAGGCTACTGACAGTAATAACTATTTGCATTACAAAAGCTTTCACCAACCGAGCCTCAAACGTCACTTACCATATTCACAGTTACTATGAGCAAAAAGAATTGCATCTACAATAGATCTCTACACAGATAACAGCACCAAAATTATCAATAAATTTTATCAACGGGGGTATCCAAGACACCTCACACAAATGGCAAAAGATCGAGTTGCGGTGAAAACTAGAGATGAACTACTTAAACCTAAAGACAAACCTCACAAACAGGATACTCGCCTAGTTTTTGTGTCTAAATATTCTACATACTCCCCGAAAATTAAAGAGACGATTCGTAAACACTGGCCTCTACTACAATCTGAAACTGACTTCAATAAAATCTTTGATAACCTTCCTATTTTTGCTTACCAGCGTTCAAAAAACATCCAAGCAATTTTAAAAAAAACATCTTCAAGTTCCACGGTCTTCAAAGGGACCTTACCATGCCACAACTGCGGTCACTGCAGTAGCATATTCAAAGGAAATATAGTATCCCATCCCACGCAAGGTACTCAAATACACCTCCAAGTTAATGCAACCTGCAATACCAGCAATGTAATATACCTACCGAAGTGCCCATGTGGCCTCCCCTATGTGGGAAAAACGGAACAGAAAATTAAAACAAGGCTTACAGAACAACGAAGCAACATTCGCACAAAAAAATTGAAGTCCTGCATTGCTGCTCATTACATTCAAAATACCCACAATCCCAGCCAAATTAGTTTTCTGATCCTAGAAGTCATTGAAAAAGTATCCCACAGGTACAACAATGAATACCTGTTGCAACTAGAACTATACTGGATTCATCGCCTTCATGCTCTCCAGCCTAAAGGGCTTAATGAAAGACTGGAATTTAGTTGTCGGACACCTTTATTATCTGATTATGATCGCTCCTATGACTGTCATCCGGAGCTGGCCCTTGTCATCTCCTGTCATTTTTAAGTGTCATTTTTGATTATCCTGTATTTCTTGCATTCACCTTTATTGCTTTTCTTCCCTCCACCCTTTATCTCGTTTGTACCCTTTGAGTGTAATTATCCACCACATTTTCATTCCTCTTTCTCTCATTTCTCAGATTCCCATTGAATGTCTTCTTGATTATGGTTCTGACTGCCATTATCTCTTGCTGATAGACATTATTATTTGTTATTCTTGTGACGGACACGTTCTCGTTGTTAGCGAGTTTCTCTATATACACATAGTTACTCTTGTTTGTTTACTTTTAAAAACTTTATTTCACCCTGTCACTCCTGTCCCCTATTCAAAACTCCCTTTTACGTATTGTAGGCACTCGTTTACATCCATACCACCCGCGCACCTTGTTGCGCCGGTTTTAGTGTTTACTCTTTTTTGTACGCACGAGGTTTCCTTTCTATGTTTATATACGGGGGTTTAAATGGAGCATACGCACAGTGTACGGCATCTTCCGGGTTCGCCCTCACATGGACCCGGTTCTAACTTTGTTTATGGGATATACTCCTCCGCGTAGTTGGTAAGTGTCACTCCCTTTGTACATTATATTTACTATCTCCAAGTGTCTTGATATAATGTTGGCATGTACTAATCACCGCGCACTGTTCAGCCTGTTGTATACTCAGGCTCATTGTAAATTGAAAAAATTATCACGTGCAATTGTGATCTGTGTTAGACGCTTACTTCTACGATCTTGGGCTAAGGGTTTCTCTACACTTTTTAACACCATACGACTGCCTTAATACTCGTACTACCTTTTTATTTCTTTTGTCATTTCTTTTTTTTTTTATCTACCTTATGTCACCCATATTGTTATTTATCTCACCCCTCTAGACTTTCACATTACCTGGTATCTCCAGAATTAGCACGTTCTTACCCACTTATTTACTTATCCCGCTTCACCTTGTGTCTAGCAGCGCACTACTCTGATCTTACCCATTGTCACGATATTCTATTATGTCTACACATTGGGGACATTCCTTACTCCGTGTTGCACTGCCGCCTATCGTTCCATACACTTTTTTGACACTCTTTGTTCTGCTTCATGTTTCCAGTCACGCTGTCTGCACGTTGGATATTTACGTTTTGCTACTTTGAAAACTCTTCTGGTTCTATTTCCGTCTCCCTTAATGCAGCGATACAAATGTATTTCTCTTACATTTCTGCTTCATAGATTCCCCCTGATGAAGTGCTGCGCACAAAATGCATTGGGGATAACGACACTACGGAGTCTTTGAAATTGTTTATACGTTGGATTTTTGGTCAACTTCATGCAATTTTAATCACAATCATATGACGAAATATGATGGGCTGTTATTATTATTATTATTATTATTATTATTATTAATATTATAGTTAAGTTTGTAAAGCACTCAGCTACCCGTAGGTTTCCCGGAGCTAAAACCAAAAAGATGAGGGGAGAGGCAGAAGAAAACTGTTAGATGTTAAATAACCAAGTTTTTACCTGTCTGCGAAACCTAAGGTAGTTGGGTTCAGTTCGTAACTGGAGGGGAAGAGAATTCCAGAGTGAGGGGGCAAGCCAGGCGAAAGAGCGGCCACCCATTCTGGCTTTTTTAACTCTGGGAACTGAAAATAAGTGTTGGCTAGATGATCGCAGATTGCGAGGGGGACAATATTGTTGTCCCAAGAAATTAAGGTAAGGTGGAGCTAGGCCAGTGTTTATTCTGTGCATAATACAGAGGGCCTTGAATTTTGTCCGGTTTTCAATACGAAGCCAATGCAAAGTGCGTAGGGAGTTGGAGTTAGGGGATGTAGCAGGTAATTTGCAGAGTAGTCGCGCTGCCATGTTCTGGACAGTCTGCAGTTTACGGATCACCTCTTTACAGGCTCCCAGGAGAAGGATGTTCCCGTAGTCCAGTCTAGAGGTGATTAAGGCCTGGACCACGGTTTTCTGAGTGTCCAGGGGAAGCATCCATATGATCTTACGCAACCACTTAATGATAGTGATGCAAGTGGAAGAAGTTTTGATCACATGGTTCTTCATGAATAGTTGGTCGTCAAAAATGACGCCGAGGTTGCGTGCTGTTTTAGACGGGGTGGGTAAAGTGCCCATTTGAGAGGGCCAGTGTTGGGGTCCCCATAGGGTGGTGTTATGACCAAACAGAAGAAGTTCTGTTTTACCCCCGTTAAGTTGCAATTTGTTGTCCAACATCCAGGCTGCGATGTTGCTCAGTCCTGTACAGAGGGAAGAGGAAGGGGAGTGAGAGTCAGAGGAAAGAGAGTAGATGACCTGGGTATCATCGGCGTACGAGTAGATAGTGAGCCCAGCTTGCTCCGCAATAGTCGCTAAAGGTCTGACATACAAATTGAAGAGCAAGGGGCTCAAGATGGAACCCTGCGGAACACCGTACGCCGATGTGAAGGTTTGAGAGGCGGATGAAGCAGAGAAAACCTGAAAGGTGCGATTTGAAAGAAAGCTAATACACCAGTTGAGAGCTGTGCCGTGATGCCAGAAGATCTAAGGGCGTTGATGAGAATGGGGTGGGAAACCGTATCAAATGCGGCACTCAAATCAAGCAAAATGAGTGCCACGGTTTTCCCCCTGTCTACTCGGGATCGGATGTTTTCAGAGACCCCTAATAGAGTGGTTTCTGTTGAGAAACCAGATATAAAACCGAATTGAGATGGATGTAAGATTCCACTCCCTTCCACATGGGTAGACAGTTGGGAATTGATATGCTTTTCCATGATTTTTTTAAAAAACGGAAGAAGGGAAATAGGGCGGAAATTAGATGGGATGCTAGGGTCCGCATTTGCCTTTTTTAGCAGAGGCACTATCATTGCATGTTTCCATGCAGAGGGTACTGTAGCTTCTCTAAGGGAGGCATTGAGAAGATCCATAATGAGTGCAAGGGAAGAATTGTCCAACCTGTTTAGTATTTGGGGGGGAAGAGGGTCCAATGGGGAACCGGATTTAATTTTGCTGATAATATCAGAGAGAGTCGTGATGTTGAATGGATCCCATAACTCATATTACAAATGAAAAAATAAAAAAAATGAACTTCAAATAAAAGATGAGCTTTCCTATCATTGCATTTCGAGTACTTCTATAAACGTGCTGTTCGAGGCATGAGGGCTGCTGAATTCATATCTGTGCATAGATCGCCGCCTAGTGTTGGGTCCGGATGATTGCACATTGTTGTCCTGGAAGAGTCTTCGAAGTATCACGAGATAGGTGGCTCCTCCCCTGGACTACAGTGCGCATGGGCATCCTCTCCATCCCCAGATTGTTTTTTCCGCCATTGGGTTCGGATGTCTAATCTCTTACTCCAGTTACTTAACTTGTACTCTTCTGTTCCTACGGCCAAAAGGCCTTTCTTAGCGTCGGTATTGTTTCGTTCGGTGCCTGGCCCTTTCGGTTCTTCGATCGGCGTCGAATAAAGACTCTCGACGATTCAGGCCCAGACTACATCGACGATGGAACGGACCCCGTTTAAGCGGTGTCCTGTGTGTAATTCCAAATATTCGAACTTAGATGTGCACCCAGTGTGCAACACCTGCTTGTCCCCCGACCACGACGAGTCGAAATGTTTCGCCTTCTCAAAGTTCCGTTCTAAGAAGACTATCAAACTTCGGCGCGCGGCGAGGCAGTCGGCCCAGCAGTCGGCTCCGGCGCCTGCAGACATTTTCGATGCCGGGGACGAGGAACTCTTCCAAGATGAGGAAGAGGCGGAAGATGACGTTCCCGAAGAAACGTCGGAACCGGCGTCAATGCTGAAAAAGTGCAGTGACTGCAATCGACAACGAAGAATGCACCCTCAAAATCGAAAGGGGGAAAAGACTGCTGAAAGCCAGAATAGCCATTATCCCCCCTCCCCCCCAAAGAAATGTGATGCCTCCCTCCAGGCATTTCGAATCTTGTCGAAAACCTTTGACAGAAACCACACAGGAAGAGAGTCTGAGCAGTTGGAATAGAGGGTCTGTACCAGGACATCGACGGGTTGGATCAGTCTAGTCCATCGCCCCTGGATAAACATTACCATATACATTGCATTAGACCGGGAGCGGGAGCAGCGGAAATACCGGCAGACACCACAAAGAGACCTTTGCCCACCGTTTGAGCGCAGGAGCGCTGTTGGACACTTCCACCACCCGCGCCGCCGCTCCAGGACCACGAATCCCGGCTGCCTCTGCGGGGGCGCGCATTACTGATGCGAGTTGAGCGCCAGGAGGGGCTACAAAGCCACTGAGCGTCGCGTGACGCAGGGGGCGAAGCCCGGGCAAAGGGCGTGCCCTCTACGGCCAGAGGAGGCTGGGCTGGGCCACCCCCCTAACTTCACTCTTACACTGTAGTAGGTACTTATATATTGTTACTAACCTTTTCATGCACTGACTTCTCCTTATTCTATGCGAGTGGACTATTTCTAGTACCAGCTACGAATAGATAATTTTCAAGTGCCACCTATATTTTTCTGGTTCTACGTAGCATGAGGAAGGTAACCAAAACCACTAGGATGCCCACCCTAAGGTCAAATACCAAACAAAAGGTGGTTGCCCCTCAACCAGTTCACACACTCACAGCAATTGATATAATGCTGCAACAGACCATAGGGGCAGTATCCACTGCTATAGCCAACACAGAAAGGAGGATATCTTTACCACCGACAACACTTGTGCGTGATTCACAAGATGCAGTAGATGATTCCTCGGTAGCAACCATAGACGTTACTGATGATCTAGACCTAAGTCTCGGTGTTACTTCCTCCTTCGCTGAGCTCCCGTGTGCTCAGCCCCCCACTGAGTCAATAGGGGACATAGAAAATACTCAGCCCAATTTATGTACTTCACGGGATGGTGGGAAGTTGAACCCAAGCAATAAAGTGCCAAAAAAAGCTAGTGAAGCTTGTGCACATAAGAAAAAAAAGGCCCAAAACAACACGCTAAATCACAATCTAGTGGCCCCAATTACCAATTCTACACCAGGTATACCTTGCTGGGTAGCAAATATGGTAGCTGATCTCAAGGCAGACCTTGAAGATACGATCATCGCCCATATCAAGCCACTTATGTCAAAAATTGACAGATTGACATCCCTAATAAACAATAAAGGGACGGGTCCTAATAGACAAGCGGGAAATGATGGCACATTACCTAAAGGGGGGCTAAAAGGGGGTACTACCAACAATACATCAAAAGACAAGGCTACACCACTCAACCAATCCTCAGCTAATAAATCTAAGGAAGCTACGCAAAATACCGTTCTGATTGGGAAGAAAGCCCCTGCAGCCCCAAACCCTAGTGTTGCTAGTACCATTCCGCAGGTCCAACCGAAGTCAGGAAATGGAAATCCCCCAGTCTCAGAAGATAAAACTGGCCAAAATTCTAAAAAAAAGTACAAGCACAGTCACTCCCCAAATAAAAAACCAAGCGGAAAAGGCAAGGTTGGCACGCTTTAAGACAATCAATCTGCCGCCTGAAGCCTTGCCTTTTGTGGTTGTATTGACAGGAGTGCCACCCATGAAGGAGGGAAAAAAGGCAACACAAATTGAGCTAAAAAATAAATGCGTACAATGGCTACAGCTAAATAGACCTTTACCTCCAAATATTTCTGGGGAAATACTCAGTCAGAAGAGGGGAATGGATAGGCAGAAGCATAAAAACAATAGCACGGGACATCATAACTATCAACTTTAGAGATACAGCGGCAGTGAACTACATATGTAATGCACCAATACACAAATCCACCCTTTACATCTTTCATACTTCTACCCGTCCATACCCCAAAGGCAAATCCAGAGAAATAGAATGTTCGAGGCATGTGGGCTGCTGAATTCATATCTGTGCATAGTCCGCCACCTAGTGTTGGGTCCGGATGATTGCACATTGTTGTCCTGGAAGAGTCTTCGAAGTATCACGAGATAGGTGGCTCCTCCCCTGGACTACAGTGCGCATGGGCATCGCCTCCATCCCCAGATTGTTTTTTTCCGCCATAGGGTTTGGATGTGTTTTCGGTTCCCTCCTTCGGAACCGATAGTTGTTCGATTTCACTTGAGACCAAAAGGTCTTTAGGCTGGGCGTCGGTATAGTTGCGTTCGGGTTCTCTTACTGACTCTCAGCTCCTATCTCCTACTGCCCTTCCACGTGCTTCGACGCGGACGGGCCTACACTACCGCATTTGCGATGGAGCGGACTCCATTCAAGAAGTGTCCGCTATGTCACTCGAAATATTCGCACCTCGACGTGCACCCTGTGTGCAACACATGCTTGTCACCGGATCACCGTGAAGACACCTGCATGGCGTGTTCAAAGTTTAGGAGTAAGAAAACTTTGAAGATTCGCCGGGCTAATCGACTCCAGGCACAGTTGTCGGCTTCGGCACCCCCACCTGATGACATCTTTCAGGAATCGATCGAGGAGGAGGCCGGCGTGCAAGAGTCGGACTCTGGCCCCGCGTCCGAGGAGGAGGCCTACGACGCGGACGAGGAGGCCTGCGACGAAGTCTCCGGTGAGGTAGGGGACGACGAACTGATTTGTGCCGCGATGGGAGATAGCTCAGAGGAAGAGCATCCCCAAACGGACTCCGGGGTTTCCCCCCGTTATACGGCCCAGGTCGAGGGATCGCCTTCGGGCCTTACCCGAGATCTTACTATAAGTCCTACGTCCCCGCCTCCGGGCCCGGTCACGGACATTTCTGGCAAGAAAGCGAAAGTGAAGGCAACAGGTTCCGCACCCTCAGATGCGAAAACGAAACCGAAACTGGCGTTGGTGAAGAAGGTTCTGGAGGCGTCAACTTCCACGAAACCCAAAATGGCCGACTCGAAGAGCCACGCCAAGATGGCCGACCACAAAAGCCGCGCCAAAATGGCCGACCCGAAGTCTTCTGGGTCGGCACCGAAGGTGAAGACTTCCGACGCGGCTGCGTCGGCGCCGAGTGGGGTTGCGGACCCGAAGACGGCTTCGAAGAAGCGTCACGCTGACGGTGCGACAGGCCAGGGGGCGTCGGCACCGAAGAAGAGGCCTGCCGACGACCGGGCTCTCGGAGGCGAAGAGTCGCTCGAGACGGTTCAGCCCTCGGCATCCCTTACTAAGAAGGTGGGAGAATCCTTGAAGCGGATCCGACAGTCCACTGTGGTTCCCAGCCAGGACACTGTCGTGCCTAGGCCCACGCCGAAGCCTGCCAAGGAACAAACGCCCATCCGTTTTACCCTTCCTCCCAAGTCGGCGCCGAAGGCCTTCGCGCCTAAGCAGAGCGGACATTCTCAGGAAGTATTGACGCCGAAGGCTGCCTTGGTGGTATCGAAGCTTCGGCTCCAACCCCTCGCGGTGGAGGAACGTCGAGAGGTGACGATCGACGCCAACACCGGAAAATTGTCGCTCCTCAAACGAAAGATTACGTCGGAGCCGCCATTGGAACCTTTTAGGATTCCACTTAAGAGCAAAAAGTACTCTGCGGACTCTTCGGCTCTGATGGAACCTCTGTCTCCACAAGCCATGGAACGCTCGCCGGCCCATTCCCCAGTGCCTGACGTGGACGAGGAGAATGACGAGTACAACTATCCTGCGTACTCGGATCCGGACGAGGAGCAGGTGCCCTGGACGGCAGGAGGCGACACCGACGACCTGCAGTCAGGTCAGGACACTCATCTTTTCGCCACGAAGACGTCCCCGACGGAGGACTCGGCGGCGTTTAATGCATTAATAGAGAGAGCTGCAGCGAACCATGACGTTGAACTGCACTCAGACCCTGTGGATGCGGACTTCTTGGTCGACACCTTCTCGGTAGCCGAAAAGCAAGTCAAGACGCTACCTATGCTCAAAGGGGTGCTGAAGCATGCACAGGAGGTATTCAAGGAGCCCACCCGGGCGCGGGTGGTCAATCCTCGCATCGACAGGAAGTATAAGGCGGCGCCCACGGATCCCACGTATATTAAGGGACATTTGCCATTGGACTCCCTGGTGGTGTCCAACGCTCGGAAGAGGGCGAATTCGCAGTCTACTGGTGATGCTCCTCCCCCAGACAAAGAGTCGAAGATCTTTGAGGCATCAGGCAAACGCATTGCTGCACAGGCAGCAAACATCTGGAGGATCTCTAACACTCAAGCCCTGCTTGCCCGTTATGATAGGGCCCATTATGACACGTTAGAGGCCATCCTACAACATTTGCCTGACCAATACAAGGAGGCGGGGGAGATGCTCATTCAGGAGGGTAAACTCATTACTAATGCATCCATTAAATGTGCCCTAGATGTAGCAGACACTGCCTCCAGGGCTATCAATACAAGCGTATTACTCAGACGCCATGCCTGGCTTCGAATTTCTGGGTTCAAGCCCGACATACAAACCACATTACTGGGTCAGGCGGTGAATCCTGACCATCTGTTCGGCCCTGAGGTGGATGCCTCCCTAGAAAAAATGAAGAAAGATACCGAAACTGCCAAGTCTATGGGGGCTTTACAAAGTCAGCAGTTTCGGGGTGGTTCTTTTCGCCGCTCCAATTCAAGAGGCACCTCAAGAGGCCAGGCACCCCAGACCACGCAGTACTACAAGGGTAACACCCAGTCCTCGTATAACAACAACAAGGGCAGGGGTGGCTACAGAGGCAATAACATCAAGGGCAGAGGACGTGGAAACAACGCCTCCAGGCCCACCGCCTCCAACAAGCAGTGACGTCTTGTCACTTCCCCCCGATCACACAACACCTGTCGGGGGGAGACTACAGCAGTTCCTGCCGGCGTGGAGGTCCATCACCACGGACAGGTGGGTGAGGTCTCTTATCCAGTACGGGTACTGTCTAGAACTTACGTCCATTCCACCGGACATACCACCAAGAGGCCGTGCTATGTCCGACGAGCACTTGACCTTGTTGCAGCAAGAAGTACTAATCATGCTGCAAAAAGGGGCGATAGAGCTCGTTCCATTGCAAGAACGGGGAACAGGGGTTTACTCCCTGTATTTTCTAATCCCCAAAAAGGACGGATCACTCAGGCCGATCCTGGACCTCAGGCCCCTGAACTGGTACATCAACTCAGAGCACTTCCATATGCTCACATTGCAGCAGGTGCTTCCCCTGCTTCAACAGGGGGACTTCCTAGCAACGCTGGATCTGAAGGATGCATATTTCCATATTCCCCTGCATCCTTCACACAGGAAGTATCTCAGATTCAAGATCTTAGACCAGCATTACCAGTTCAGAGTCCTGCCGTTCGGGGTCACCACGGCACCGAGAGTTTTCACCAAATGCCTAGCGACTGTAGCAGCGCATCTCCGTCGCCAGCACGTCCATGTCTTCCCATACCTAGACGACTGGCTTATTCAAGCAAAGACGGAACAGCAGTGCGTAGACCACGTGTCACGCACCATTCACCTCCTGCACGATCTGGGATTCTCTCTGAACTACCCAAAGTCCCATCTCCAGCCCGCCCACGTGCGACAGTATCTGGGCGCGACGATCGATACTCTGGCGGCCACTGCGCAGCCGAGTTCAGTGAGAATCGCCGGTATCCAGGCGCTGATCCACCGATTCAGACCCCAGACCTCGCTTCCAGCGAGGGTGTTCATGCAGTTGATAGGCATGATGGCCTCCTGCATCTCCATTGTCCCGCACGCGAGACTACATATGCGTCCGCTTCAGGAGTGCCTGGCACGTCAGTGGACTCAGGCTCATGGGCAACTGACAGACCTAGTGTTGGTGAGCGGTCGGGCGTACAACTCTCTGCATTGGTGGAACCCACAAAACCTTTGCAAGGGCCGACCATTCCAAGAGCCTGTCCCACAGATCATCCTGACAACGGACGCCTCTCTCCAGGGATGGGGAGCGCATGTACTCCGTTACACGGTGCAGGGACTATGGACACTTCAGCAGAGGAAGATGCACATCAATGTGTTGGAACTGATGGCAATCTTCATGGCCTTAAAGGCGTTCAAAGTACATCTGTGCAACAAGGTCGTGTTGATCCGGACGGACAACATGACGGCCATGTACTACATCCAGAAGCAAGGGGGGACACACTCTCCACAGCTGTCTCATCTGGCTCAGAGCATGTGGAAGTGGGCCATTCAGAGGAACATCTTCCTCATGGCAGAACATCTCCCAGGCAAGGACAACCAGATGGCGGATCTGCTCAGCAGGCACAGCCATCAGATGCACGAGTGGGAGTTACATCCATCAGTACTCCAACCGTACTTCCAAAGATGGGGTCATCCAGAGATAGACCTGTTCGCCACAAAGGAGAACGCAAAATGCCAAAGCTTCGCCGCCAGGTTCCCACACCCCCAATCACAGGGCAATGCGATGTGGATGAACTGGTCAGGCAGATTTGCGTACGCTTTTCCCCCAGCGCCTCTGATACCGCTGGTGGCACGCAAGCTCAGGCAACACTCGATGACGCTCATCCTGGTTGCTCCAACGTGGGCTCGCCAACCATGGTACACCACGTTTCTGGAACTCTCCGTGGTACCGCATCAACGGCTTCATCTCACTCCCAGCCTTTTGACGCAGAGCCATGGCGACATTCAGCACCCAGATCCGCAACAGCTCAACCTGGCGATCTGGCTCCTGAGGTCCTAGAGTTCGGCTATCTCAATCTTCCTCCCGACTGCATGGACATCATTCGGGAGGCGAGAAAGCCCACTACTAGAGCTTGCTATGCGGCTAAATGGAAGAGGTTTGTCGTCTACTGCGTGGAGCACAGCATTGACCCGCTAGACGCTTCCATTCACAACATCATATGCTACCTCTTTCACCTGTATCGGTGTAATCTAGCGTACTCTTCCATCCGCATTCACCTGTCGGCTATGGCAGCATACCTCCAAAATAGACAGCACCTGTCACTCTTTAAGGTCCCTGCTATCAAGGCTTTTCTGGAAGGGCTCAAAAGAGTCATTCCACCAAGGACTCCACCAGCTCCAGAATGGAACCTCAATGTGGTTCTTACAAGGCTGATGGGTCCTCCCTTTGAGCCACTACACTCTTGCGAGCTGCAGTTTTTGACCTGGAAGGTGGCGTTCTTGGTAGCAATCACATCGCTACGGAGGGTGAGCGAACTGCAGGCGCTCACCATCCAAGAACCTTTCTTCCAGGTACATGCCAACAGGGTGGTGCTCCGCACTAACCCTAAGTTCTTACCCAAAGTGGTCTCGCAGTTTCACATAAACCAGACAATTGAATTGCCGGTGTTCTTCCAAAACCCAGAGACGCTGGCGGAGCGGATGCTCCACACACTTGATGTGAAGAGAGCCTTGATGTATTATGTGGACAGGACAAAAGATTTCCGCAAAACCAAACAACTCTTTGTTGCTTTTGCCACACAACACAAGGGAAATGCAATCTCCAAAGCAGGAATAGCTAGATGGATAGTAAAGTGCATTCAGATATGCTACGCTAAAGCTAAGCGCACTCTCACTATCCCACCGAGGGCCCACTCCACTAGGAAGCTGGGGGCCTCTATGGCGTTCTTAGGTAACATTCCCTTAGAAGACATCTGTAGAGCAGCCACATGGTCTACCACTCATACTTTCACCAAGCACTACTGCGTAGACGTGCATTCAAAACAACAGGCAGCTGTTGGTCAGGCTGTTCTAAAAACGCTTTTTCAGACTGCTGCAGCTGGCACGGGCGGCCGCCGCTAATGGAGGGACTGCTATGTATTCTATGCACAGATATGAATTCAGCAGCCCACATGCCTCGAACTGCAAATGCTACTTACCAGTATGCATCTGTTCTTGGCATGTAGGGCTGCTGACATTCATATCGCCCACCCTCCTCCCCGGCGCCTGTAGCAGCTGCAGTATGTATTCATATACACACATATGCTCATAGCATGGTCATCACTCACTTCTTCACTCCATCTCTGCCTATGGCTAAAAACAATCTGGGGATGGAGGCGATGCCCATGCGCACTGTAGTCCAGGGGAGGAGCCACCTATCTCGTGATACTTCGAAGACTCTTCCAGGACAACAATGTGCAATCATCCGGACCCAACACTAGGTGGCGGACTATGCACAGATATGAATGTCAGCAGCCCTACATGCCAAGAACAGATGCATACTGGTAAGTAGCATTTGCAACCTATGAGCAGGGCCTATCAGCAAGTACCCCAGCAGAGTTTCCATCAATGGCAATCACCCTGGCAAGGCACCCTCGAGTTTGATCCCTTTCTATCTCAGTTCGCACACTGGAATAGGTTCTGGCTCTGGATGAGGTGGACTGACTCACATTTAAGGAAACTAACACCCTGCTATCTGACACGAGACTGGGGAGGAAGGGCACATAATGAAGGAAACTCCAATCTTATGCCCCTACCCTACCTCTGCATTAATGTCCAGTAAAGTTCAGTCCATATCTTTAACTGCGTCTTTGCCCTTAGTTGATTGTCTGGGCCCCCAAAATAATAATGGTCATGACTCCAAGGGTTTACTAAAGATTCTTAGTTGGAACCTAGCAGGTATTCATAGGAAACTGGGCTCACCTGAGTGAAATGCTCTAGTGGAGGCGCACAAAATCTGTTTGTTCCAGGAGACTTGGAGCCTAGAACCACTCCATCGTGTGGGCTATGTCACATACTTTGTGCCTGCAGTAAAACCCAGAAATGGGATGGGACGCCCTTCGGGGGTCCTGCTCATCTGGGTAAGCATTTCCCTTAATTGCCGCATAACACCTAAGCAGATTAACAGTCCAGATATCCTAGGAATTTCCTTGAGAGGTCCCCGTAGGGGGTTAACCCTCGATTTGTTCAATATTTATGTTAGAGGCACTAAACATGGGTCCATGTCTCCGATAGTAACCACTCTTGAAGCAGAACTTAGAGAAAATGTTGAGGTGCTCAAATTCTAGTTGCGGGAGATTTTAATTGCACTTATGAGCCACTCTCCACGGATGACATCCTGGACCTGGGTGAGGATGACACTAGATGGGGTAGTCCAGCCCTAACCATTCCCCCGATTAAAAGATGGTCTCATAGTGCAATCCAGTTAAATGCTCTGACACTGGAGTTTTGCCTAAGAGCCACAAATGGCCGTACAACTTCAGACCGCTTAGGTGCTGCCACATTCAATAGAGTTAATCACACTTCAAGGATCGATTATATTCTGTTAGATTTCACTCTATGGGGATTAGTGCAGGACATGGTAGTTTTACCTACTGTGGAAAGCGATCACAATTCGCTTTCTTTATCTCTAATAAATCCTTGGCCCAATAAATCAGCTGTATTGCTCCCTAAACAAGCTCACAAAATCTGTCTCCTCCTGTGGAAGACGCCTGAAGTGGAATAAAATCTCTACTGATGAAGCCAAACTTAATATCATTAATGAATTGCTTGTGGCCTCACAAACGGAACTGGATACTATCAATCCGGCCTTGTTAACAGGAAGGGCAACATCCATCTTTGAGGTCACGCTTAGGTCTATAGGGGTCGTATTCCTGAAAAAGGGGTGTGTGGGGGGGAATATGGTACCCCGGAATCCTAGGGGTAAGCATGACTGGTATACATCTACATGCAGGCATGCAAAGTCTCTTCTGATTAAGGCTGTTAAAGGCAAATCTCAAGCCTTGATACAGGAAGCTAGGAAAGAGCACAAGCGAATACTGGCATGTGCAAAAAAGGAGTGGGAAGAAGAGTACTGGCGTATTTTAAAAGAGGCAAGCACAAAAAAAGACCCAAAGTGTTTCTAGGACACAACTAGAGCCAGAAACAGACCAGATAGTGACCTCATAACATGCAACATCACTAGCCAAGCGTGGGTTAACCATTTCTCTAAACTATACACTCGCCAATCAGGACATAATACCATAGATACACCTAAGGATGATCAGGGATGGGAGATGGCCCCAATTATGACCCAAAAGGATCGGGAGGCACACTTAGTAGATTCAGACTTCTCAATAAAAGAAGTAGAGTATGCCATTAGCACCATCATACCCAAAAAGGCGGCCGGTCCGGATGGCATTCCCGGGGACCTGCTGCGTTCAGACATCCCGAAATGAGGGAAATTCATCCATTGCTTGCTTACTGCCATCTGCAGGGGTGCACCGATTCCCACATCTTGGAAAGGGGCGGAGGTCGTCCCTATTTTTAAAAAAGGTGCTAGGGACGACCCGTCCAACTATAGACCTATAAGCTTGTTGGACATAAGCCAAAAGGTAGTCGGCAAGGTTCTGCTGGTTAGAATATTGGAATGGATTAACGATAATAATATCCTCTCTGATTACCAGGCAGGATTTAGAGTAGGCACTGGCACAATAGAACAAGCCTTTAGACTGATGCTAGTGTACTGGAAGGTGGTGGTCATAGGCAAAGGCAGTCTCTATCTCGCATTTATCGATTTAAAGACTGCCTTTGACCTTGTACCCAGGGAGACCCTTTGGAGAGTCCTTACTGATATGGGATACCACACTATATTCTATCGTTACTCGTAAGGCTTCACGAAAATAGTTTTGCCCAGATAAGATGGGGTATAGAGGGAGAAAAAACCAGTAGTATTCCGGTGGAGAGAGGGGTCCGCCAGAGATATGTTTTAGCTCCCACCCTTTTTTCCCTGTATATCAACGGAGTGGTCGAGCATCTCCTGAAAGATCCTTCAGATGAACCATCCCTGGCGGGGCAGCGCATACCTACTCTTCTCTTTGCCGATGATACGCTCTTGCTATCTAAATCCCCAATGGGTCTTCAAAAACTCCTTAACAACTTTCAGACCTTTTGCACAGAACGGGGCCTGGTAATCAATACCGACAAAACTAAATATCTTGTGATGAATCCCCCCAAAAAACCTGTACGTCCCCCGAAGTCTAACGCTGTATCTTTGGGGAGGGTAGAAGTATTTGATTACCTAGGCATTCGTTTGTCGCATAATATGCAGTAAGTGAGTAAGTAAAGTATGAAGTCTTATATAGCGCACGACTTACCCTGGGGCATCTCGGCGCTTGCTTAGGGAACCCGTCCTGGTATTCCCCTGTGAGATAGCCCTGGCAGGGTATCCACAAGGTGAAAGCCAGGCATCCCACCGCGAGGGGCCGTTGTGGAGATTAAGCAAGCTATTGCCCAGAGTCGCAGAGTGTGAACCCGTGAGCTGAGAAGGCACCGGAGCGAGAATTAACGAGTCCGCGGAATTTTTGAGCCCAAGACCCGCCGAGGCGGGGAATTGAACCCTGGTCCCGGACCGAACTCAAGCTCCAGGTCTGCCGCCTCTAACCCCTGAGCCACACTTCTCCACTGGGCCCCTCCAGTGGGCCCCTCACTTAGATAAAATGCTGTTAGCTCACAAGAGGGTAACAGGGGCTCTCCTGAAGGAACAGCGCTCTTGTGCTATTAGACCTATAGCCCCTGTTATTGAAATCTACACAGCAAGGGGAGTTAGCTCTGCTCTTTATGGGGCAGAGCTTTGGGGCTCATGTAACACCAATGAACTCTCAAGATCTGAGAGGAGGTTTTGTAGGGCCATCATGTCACTTCCCCAAGGCACTCCTAAGGCCCCATTAATGCTTGATCTAGGATGTCGACCTATTGGAGATCTAGCTAAGTTCGGCCCCTACTGTTATGGGCCCGGCTGTGGCAAGCCCAGAGCTTGCTAAATATGCGCAAGGGCTCTCAGAAATTGTCATCACCAGGGTGGCACAGAATCAAATGGTTAAGTGATATGAAATCCCTCTTGTGCAATTTGGGCCTAAGTGAAGCCTGGGTAAATAGGTCCTCTCCCCCAAAGGCAACGCTCAAGAGTCTGTACTGGAACTGGATTCTGACTCAACGGAGTACCAACTGCACATTGGGTAGACTCACTGAGGATTTTTTGAAATTCAAGGACCTACCAATTCGGGAACTCTATTTAGACATTATTGAGAAACCATTTGATAGGGCCCTTTATTTTAAATTTAGAACTGGAACTCTTCCCCTGCATGCCTTCACATCTCGGTGGAAACCACCAGCACAGACTACAGAGTTCTGCCCAATGTGTATATTTAGACAAGAGTCAGTGGCGCACTTTATGTTTGAGTGCCAGGAGTATGCCCTACCAAGAAGAAAATGGCTTAAGCATTTGTGCCGCCTGTTGGGGACCAGGCACCATGTTGAGGCACTACGCATTTTAATGTCAGACTCTTCCCCCCCCCCCCCCCCCCCCCTTTTTTTGTTTGTACTCTTCCCAAATTTTTATCATGGGCCTGGTGTATTAGAAGTAAAAGGCTTAAAGTAATTGTTTAATTCCTTTTTAATTAATCACCTATGAAATGCTTCTTTTATATGAAAATCAAGATTTTTTAAAATCGATTGTAATTAAATTGTAGTATCTTCCTTTTCTTTTTTAAATCAAATGAACTTATGTATTTTTACTGTGAAGCTTTTATGATAATTTTTATCGAAATAAAGCCTTTTTGACTTGACTTGACATATACAACCAGCTTGTTAAGAAGGCAGCAGAGTGTTATAGGGTCCAACTGGATGAAGAGAAGTCAGACATGCATCCTACCTAGAGACACTGCTACCTTCACGAAAAAAGTTAGTTCCTTCTGATGCTCCGAAGCATCCTGGACCAGGGGAGAGAGGTGTTTAAAGAGTCATACACCTGCAGGTCAGTGATACCGACCCCTGGGTCAAGGAAAAATACAAATCGTCCTCTAAGGACCCAGCATATGTTCGTGGCAATGTGGTGGCGGACTCATTGTAGCCACTGCCAGGGAAAGAGGTAATACACCAATCCCCTCTATACAGAGAAAGTAAAAGGATAGAAATGGTTGGAAGAAAATTCAAAAGCAGTGCGGCAACACTGGTGCACAGCAAACGCCAACTCCCTGCTTAAATGATATGCCCATCAGAACTGGCAGGAGATGGCAGACAAATGAAATGCCTGTCTGAACAATACCAGAAACAGCATGTTCACTTGCAGGAGAAGGGAAGAACATAGCCGACATGTGCCTAAAATCATCACTGGACGTTGCAGACATAGAAGATATTCAACTGGTGACTGGAACGACCGTAAGGCAAAACACAATTGGCTATGAATCTCCAGGTTCAAAAAGAAGGTGCAGACCAACATCATAGACACCCCTTTTAGCAGAGAGCACCTGTTCGGTAGTGCAGCAGATGACACACTGCAACAACTCAAAAAAGATCAAACAGCAGTGTTGATGAGGGCCCACAGTTTAGGGGGCAGCAGAGAGGGGGAACCACCCCCATTAGAAGACCGATAGTAAGATAGTAACCCTTGCAACGCATCAAATCATCCGACACATGGACCAGGCGCAATAGCGGCAACTGTAGGTGCCATAGAGACAGCCCTTTCACGGGTGAGCAAGAGGCAAAATACAGCCATCAAGACGAGCTGCAATAGCAAACAAGTGGCTCACTAAATCTAGATTTCTACCCACACACAACACCGGGAGGTGGAAGAATAGTAGACTTACTCGAGGCGTGAAGGGAGGTCACATTAGACAAATAGATTCTCAACATCATCCAACACAGCTATTTAACAGAACTGGAAAAACACTAACCAACTCGGGTCCCAAAGCACAACACCACACGAAGGAAGAAAGACATATCTTCTGGCAAGAAGATACTTTAAGACACCTGCCCCAACAATGACCATTACCACAGACCGCTCACAAATGTGATGGAGAGCTCAAGGAGAAACTCTGCATTAGGGGTTTATGGAGACCACAAAAATCCGTTTAACATATAAATCTGTTGGACTTGAGGACCGTGTTCCTACCTTTAAAAACCTTTCTGAAGCAATTGTGAAGAAATCAATACAAATTCAAACGGACAATACAACATTATTGCTCTGCCTCAACAAGCAAGAGGAAACAGAATCCTTCCCCTCTAAAGACTAGCACAGGAGATATGGATATGGGCAATTCAGAGACGGAAACCATAACAGTGACACAGCAATGAGGAGTAGACTAGGTGAGACAGACAAACTGAGCAGGCACAAGTGGGAGCTGAATCAGACGGTAATAGAGAAGGTGTTCAGAAGGTGGGGAACACCAGAAATAAGCCTGTTTGCAATGCCAGAAAACACAAGCATCCAGACACACATACCCCCACTCTCTAGGGAATTCACTGTCCATAGACTGGTCAGAGAAACTTGCATGCACATTTTCCCCCACTTCCACGCACATTTTCCCCCACTTCCACTAATCTGAATGGTGATAAATGCAGACGTCACGAACGACGCTCCCCAGTGAGCAAGACAAACTTGGCACTCTGATCTGATAGAGATGTCACAGAGCATACAGAAACTACCAGTACCGCAAGAGCTGCTTTCCATGCAAGGGGGGAAGGTTCTTCACCCAGAATCAAATACACTGAGTCTAACAGCTTAGCTGCTGAAGACACAGAATTTGATCATATGGGACTGCCAGAGAAAGCAATGGCAGTCCTCAGGGAAGCAAGAAAACCAACTAGGAAATATCAAACCGCCAAATAGGAAAGATTCACCCAATGGTGACCGATCTGGTCTTTTTCGGGAAAGGACACGAGAAACTAGGGTCATCAGATATATTACACATCTGTTTGGGTAAAACCTAACTTTTGCAGCATGAATCCTGGATTCACATGCTGTGCATTTTCCGCCATCTATTGGTTGGGTCCGCAATTGTCTGTTTCTCATTGTTTAGGTCGAGCCTGAGCCAGTGCGCATGCGCTGCTCTGCGAGGCTTCTTGTAAGTACTCTAAACTACTCCGTGTAGGTCAGACTCCTCCCACACATAGGATTGGCTTTTGCTTGTATCTTTCAATAATGAAAGCACACAAATGGCTAAAGACAGGCGCATGTCCCACCTTCTTTTTTAATGTTAACTCCCTGGCGTTTTGCTCACTGGAGCGAGCAGCGGCGTGCAGGGTGGCAGATGCATTTCTCGTGAGTCAGGTTACCGTGCTTTCTCGTTTGCTTGCAATCTGGTTCTTCTCTGTTTTCTGTCCGGTTTCCTTTTCTCCCCGACCCTGATCCACTGGTTCGACAACACTCCCTGGCTCAAGCAGAGAGCGGTCTTTAAATGTTTAAATCCCAGTAGACTATCAGAATCTTCTGTAAGCGCCTCGAACGCAACTTCAGTGTGTGCATCTGGTAACAATCATCCTGATAGGAACTGCAGTGCAACATGTTTTTTTATTTTTATTCCTCTTCTGTTTTGTTTTAAGCAACCTCCGTGCATCTGGTACCAATTATTCTGATTAGAACTGCAGTGCGATGTGTTTTTTTTAAATTTCTCTTCTGTTTTGTTTGTGTTCTTTTTCATTTTGCATTGACGTTCAGTGCGTGCATCTGGTAACAATCATCCTGATTGCCACTGCAGTGCGACGTGCTGTATTTTACAGCTGCCGAAAGCGCTTTATTACAAGGTATTTTATCAAGTAATCACTATGAACTACATTAATAAATACACATTTACATCCCTTTTTTTTGGAAGGCCTAGAGTGAGTTACAGATGCCTTATATGGGCCTTGACGATTATTGGGGACGGGGCTTTTGCACAACTTCAGGCCACTTTTTAATCCCACCCACTCTCTGCCACTGTGCCTCCGAAAGATCAGATAATGGTAAGGTACCTTGGGGTAATATCATTCAGTACAGCAGTATTTGAGTCCCACTCAATTAGCCCACACTTCTCACTCCTAGCAGCGATGTAAAATAGGAAAGATGACCATTCCTGCGGTATTTACCTTTCGCTGTGTTCTGAAGTTCACATGCTCCATCTGGGGTGCTGTGTCCAGTTGCATGGGTGTAAGAGAATTAAAGGCACGTGCCAGAGGGCGGGGGCGTGTCAGGCAGGAATGGTTAGTTACAAGGGAGGACGGCCCAGTTTGATACCTTTATCACCCTCTTTGAAAATGACTCCTAGAGACCTTTTCGTTGCTTAAAGTACTATTTTAGGTTGTTTAAAGTTCGAGGCATGTGGGCTGCTGAATTCATATCTGTGCATAGATCGCCGCCTAGTGTTGGGTCCGGATGATTGCACCTTGTTGTCCTGGACGAGTCTTTGAAGTATCACAAGATAGGTGGCTCCTCCCTTGGACTACAGTGCGCATGGACATCCTCTCCATCTTCAGATTGTTTTTTTCCGCCATTGGGTTCGGATGTTTTTCCTACACCAAGTTCGGAATCTAAACAAAACTTTTTTAAAGGCCTTCGGCCTCGACGGTATTGTTTTCGCTCGGTCCCTATTACCTCGGTTAAACTTCCTACTTCTCTCCGGTCGTCGACGTGGGCTGTTGGGCCTTTCGACGCCACGTGGGCCTATCGTCGATGGAACGAAGTCCATTTAAATTATGCCCACAATACCATTCCAAGTACTCGCATACCGACAGACATAGTGCTTGTCACCGGACCATAAAGAAAAAGATTGCCTGGCTTGTGCCCAATTCCGTTCCAAAAAGACGATCCGGAATCGACGGGCCGCTAGGCAAGAGATGCAGAGGCCAGCACCAGAACCGGAAAACATTTTCGAGGACGACCAAGACCTCGTCGGCGTAGAAGACTTGGATCTAGCGATCGTGGCCGTCGAGGAGGATTTGGAAGACTAACAGATCCCGCAGGGGCGAACTGTGACTACACTGCCCCTGAAACCCACTCTACCGAGAACAAAGACTCCAGTCGAGGCATCGCCAAAAGACCTTAGCCAAGATCAAGACACTGATTCAATAGCCCTGCATTCAAGCTCTGCTACGAATACCAAGAAAAAGCCTTTTGACACACCAGGCCCAAGTCACGTTCTCAAAAAACCAAAGGTTGTCGATCCGAAGGCTGTCGGACCGAAGGTCATCGTACCGAAAGTCGCACACCCGAAGGCCGCCGAACCGAAGCTCGACGTACCACGTAAGCCTATACAACCAAAGGCCGTCGACCCGAAAAAGGGTGTCAACTCGAAGTCGCACCGAAAAAAACGGTCGAACATAAACCTAAAGCAGTCCAACCGAAGAAGGTTGCGCCAGAGCCAATCGACCCGGGCACAACTGCTTTGAAGAACCCACTCCAACCGAAGAAACCGATCGACTCAACAAAGGACAAACTACCAAAAAAGGTCGAACCTCTGAAAAAACCGGTCCGACCTAAAGGTCCGGTCGATCGGAAAGCAAACATCGACCCGAAAAAGGCTGAAAAGATACCTAAGCCTATCAAACCGACAAAAACTGTCGATCCAAAAACGAAAGTCGATCCAAAAAAGACAAAACCAAAGGATTCGACTCCAAAACCAAGGACAGTGGAAGAAGAACTCTTTCACCCTGATCCTATTGAAGAGGACCAAACAAAACTGTACATAGACTCTGGGACTGGCAACGTAACAGTTTACCGCAAAAAGAGACCAGTCGACACTGAACCTTCACCAATTCCTCTAAAGAAAAAGAGACTCTGCCACTTCCCCACTTAGACCTTTCGAATCTGTCTCTCCTACTATGCCTACCACGCCTTCTGCCCCTTACTCTCCTACACAGTCAGAGTATAATGTAGATTATGCAGAAGATGAACCTGAGCAGGATTATAACTATCCACAGGAC
This sequence comes from Lissotriton vulgaris, assembly GCF_964263255.1. Classification (NCBI taxonomy): domain Eukaryota; kingdom Metazoa; phylum Chordata; class Amphibia; order Caudata; family Salamandridae; genus Lissotriton; species Lissotriton vulgaris. The sequence goes on from NC_141687.1 coordinate 1,057,940,092, forward strand.
CCAGAGACACAAGATAACTCATGGGACAACCAACAAGACCCATATGACACACATCCCATCCCTGACACCTCCTACCCAGTTAAACCATCACCCACAGATGATACAGTGGCATTTAACCTACTAGTGGATAGGGCCGCACTATACCACAATGTTGATATGCATAGTGACCCAATAGAGGAGGATTTCCTTTTTGATACATTTGCCTCTTCATGATAGAACAGTTAGAACACTCCCTATGTTAAAGGGTGTACTAAAACACGCCACTGATATATTTAAGGATACAGCTAGAGCACGTGTTATCAACCCTAGGGTTGAGAAAAAATATAGGCCTGCCCCTACAGACCCTACATACATTAGAGGTCAACTACCACTTGATTCACTAGTTGTAGCTAATGCATGAAAGAGGGCTAACTCTCAAACAACTGGAGAAGCACCACCTCCCGATAACGAATCACAAATTCTTGAAGCCTCAGGAAAAAGAGTAGCTGCACAGGCAGCCAATTCATGGCAAATTGCTAACACACAGGTTCTCCTAGCTCGCTACGATAGGGCACACTACGATTTATTTATTTATTTATTTTTAGAGTTTTCTATAGCGCGAACTTGAACCGATTAGGTTATCAGAGCGCTTTACATAGCACCAGTTCCGTTACATGTTATCACAGCAGTTTACATAGAATCAGTTACGTTGCACATTTCAGGATCTTGAAGCGATTAGGTTATCAAAGCGCTTTACATAAGACAGCATTCGATGTCCAGTGCCCTCCTCCGCCGTGTAGCGGGGGACCACTTCCAGCCCTCCGAAGTCGTCGAGCTGTCGGGACTAGGCTCCTGGAATTTCAGCTGCCCCTTTACAACTAATTTGTTTGAAGTCATGACGGATACACATGGATATACTCTAAAAGTCACATCTACTGTATATACTAGTGATTAGAGTTATCTCTATATACATAGGGAGGGGATAAGACTGGTTTTAAAGTCACATCACCAAGGGAGGGACAGAGAAGGGCAGGAAAGTGAGACAAACCAGAGAGGGAAGCAGATAGTCACAAGTAGGCATCAGGAGAGACAATAGAGAGGTCACTAGGACAGAGAGGGGGAGGTGAGAGATCGCTAAAAAGGCGGAGGAGAAAGGTAGAAGAAGAAGTGAGTCATAGAGAGAAAATGGCGGGGAACACAGAGGTCCAAGTCTGAAAGTCCAGGAAGAGTGCTGCAAGTCCGGGGGGAGAAAGGCAGACCAAAGCAACGGTTGGGTGATTACCCTCGTGTGTTAATTATGACCTTGCTGCAGAGAGAGAAAATCCCTTTAGGTTTGTCCCTGGAAGCGCGTGGTCCGCTGCTCACCTCTGTAGGTTGTCACCTCATGTTGCTTTCAGTCATTTTAACCAAAGGTAGCTCGGGTTCAATGTGACGTTCTGGTAAAGAAACAAAGGCTGTTCATATTTTTTAATGTGTCCTGCGTCTTTTGCACTCTGATAAAATGAACACTAAGTACACTAAGTGTGCACATCGCAGTATTTGGCTCTAAAGAGAGCAGTGGCTCCATGCACTGTGTGAAAAGTAAGTCAATGAATAGGAGTAGTGGAAGGATACAAGTTACTCCATCAAGAGGATGGTAAAAAGGGTATGCTCCAGGGAAGGCACAAACACAAGAAGAAGGAAAGAAATCAAACAAGAAGCAAGTAAATGAGAGTGGCAAAGCCCACCAATGGTAAGCAATGGATTGGTGTAGGCCCTTGCAGGATCTTGGTAAGCACACTATAGGTCTTTTGCAACCAGACAGCTTGGGCTGTCCGGTGCGCTGGACCTAATAATGGTGTTGCTGTGTTTAGATGCAACATTGCTGCTGAATGATATTCTGGTACTTACCAATTAAATGTAAATAGTTTTTGGTTAAATATATACCAGTATTTTCTAAAGCAATGACATTTGCTTCAATTCAATATTGCCCTAAGTTGACAGGTATGCCCAGACGTGGGTGTCTTGCTCACTTTGTCACTGGATTCAAGCTAGCCTGGCTGGTGAGAGGTGTTACCCCAAAACCAGCTTTACGATGCTTGTTTCCAGGTCAGGTAAGACCTGGCTTGGCAGTTCGGGCTGGACTGTTCCCATGAGGAAGAGGGTCAAGCCGTATTTGCATATGGCTGGGGCTGAACTGGGGTGGCAAAGTGAGCTTAAAAACTATGATGGATTCAACCTAGATCTAATAGTGACTGGGGGGGGGGGGGTGTCTGGAAAGTTAAGTTTCAGCACTCTGTCTATCATCTCCTTGTGTTTGCTCAGTTCAATATCCACCATTTGAAAATAGGCTCATAATAACTTCATAAAATGTGAAGTATAAATTGCCTTAACTCATACATTTTGTAGAAGAAGTCTTTTCAATGCTGCATCATGTGACTAAACCAGACACACAATATGCTCATGTCTTGGCACATATTTCTAGGTCCATGATCCTCTATTGTGAGTGTATTTAGTGACCTTTATTTTTGATAGCGCATCTAAAATGCTGTAAAGCGTTTTCAATTTGCTGCAGTTACATATAACACTCACTCGTTCCCAGGTAAGCTCTTCTGCAGCTCTGTCCCATTCTAAGGCACTAGAGAGCATACTGCAACATTTACCTGAGCCGTTCAAAGAACAAGCTGATGCTCTTATTCAGGAGGGGAAGCTCATTACAAATGCTTCCATTAAATGTGCATTAGACGCAGCAGATACAGCAGCAAGATCCGTTAATACTAGTGTCTTGCTAAGACGGCACGCATGGCTACGCATCTCAGGCTTTAAAAGCGAGGTGCAATCTACTATTCTAAACCAGCCGGTTAATCCAGACTTCCTCTTTGGACCAGCAGTAGATAATATTCTGGATAAAATGAAAAAAGACACAAACTGCAAAATTGATGGGTGCACTGCAGTTCCAACAGCATAAAAGCTCCTTTCGGCCCTCATCATACAGAGGAGCTGCACGAGGCAACACGTCACAAGGTGCCTCGGCATATAAAGCAAATACCCAGTCCACCTTCAATAAAGGTTCCAATCGAGGTGGCTACAGAGGAAATAGCAATAAGTGTAGAGGACGTGGAGGCAATAACAACAGAGCCTCCACTGCCACAAAACAGTGACTTCAATATACTACCTCCAGACCACATAACACCGGTCGGAGGAAGAATACAACAGTTCCTACCAGTCTGGAAAAACATTACCACAGACAGGTGGGTAAGACATATTATCCAGTATGGCTACTGTCTAGAACTGACTTCTACTCCACCCAACATACCACCCAGACACCGTCCAATGTCAACAGAACACATCGCCCTGTTACAATAAGAGGTGAAAGGCATGCTGGAAAAGGGGGCCATAGAGCCAGTCCCTTTCCAGCACCAAGGAACAGGAGTATACTCACTATACTTCCTCATTCCCAAGAAGGACGGGTCCCTCAGACCAATACTGGACCTCAGACCCCTAAACCAGTATATACTTTCGGAGCACTTCCACATGATCACTCTACAGCAAGTCCTCACGTTGCTATAGCAAGGAGACTTCCTAGGGACCTTAGACCTCAAGGATGCATACTTCCACATACCTATACATCCTTCTCACAGAAAGTATCTCAGGTTCACAATACAAAACCAGCACTATCAATTCAAAGTTCTCCCCTTTGGGTGACCACAGCTCCGAGAGTGTTCACAAAATGTCTAGTGACAGTAGCTGCACATCTAAGGAGACAACACATTCACGTGTATCCATACCTGGACGATTGGCTGATACCAGCAAAAACGTACGAACAGTGCAAAAGCCATATGTCTCAAACACTTCAGCTGCTACACAGCTTAGGCTTTTCAATAAACTACCCCAAATCCCACCTACAGCCATCCCACATACAGCAATATCTGGGAGCTACCATAAATACCTCGGTGGCAAAGGCATATCCACACGCAGCAAGGATAGCCTGTATGCAAATGCTCATTCGCAAATTCCAACCACAACACTTCGTCAGCTCAAGTGTTCATGCAGCTCATAGGCATGATGGCCTCCTGCATTTTCATTGTCCCTCATGCCCGACTTCACATGCGTCCACTGCAGGAATGCCTGGCAAACCAGTGGAACCAAGCTCAGGGTCTATTAAAGGACCTAGGGCCAGATGTAGGTGTCCAAATACCGGTCGGAAACGGCCTAAAATACCGATTTTCTGCCGTTTCCGACCGGTATTTGGACATTGGTATGTAGGGGTAGCAAAAACATACAGATTCTGTAAATTTACCGAATCAGTAATTTTACCGAATCGGTAAAATTACAGAATCGGTAAATTTACTGATTTGGTAAATTTTACAGATTTGGTCAAATTACCGATCGGTAAAATTACTGAATCTGTAATTTCGTATGTAGGTAGCACTTTAAACAGTGCTACAGGGCCTTAAGAATTCGTTATTTACCACCTAATACCATTGGGTGGTAAATAACGAATTCCTGTGTACATGCACATCTGTGCATGTACACCGAATAATAATGTGGCACACATACATGCCCTAAGGGCATGTATGTGTGTCACATGGCACACAAGCCAGAAACAGGGGTGTAACAGGGTGTCAAAGTGACACCCTGTCCCCCTTGGCAATTCGGTATTTTTACCGATTCGGTTATTACCGAATCGGTATTTGCTATTGATTCCTATGGGCTTCAAGGCCCATAGGAATCAATGGCAAATACCGATTCGGTAATTACCGAATCGGTAAATAATGAATCCTACCGATTCGGTAAAAATTACCGAATTTTTACCTACATCTTATTTACCGATTCATAAATACCGAATCAGTAAAATTCGGTATTTATGAATCGGTAAATAAGAATTACCTACATCTAGCCCCTAGTGTTGGTAAACAGTCGTGCATACAACTCTCTGCAGTGGTGAAACCCACAAAACCTTTCCAAAGGACGACTGTTCCAAGAGCAGGTTCCACAAATGGTGATAACAGCGGACGCATCACTGTTAGGTTGGGGAGCCCACGTACTCCAATACACAGTGCAAGGGCTATGGACAACCCAACAGAAAAAATTGCATATCAACCATTTGGAGTTGCTAGCAATATTTCTAGCTCTAAAAGCATGCCAGAAACACCTGTACAACAAGACTGTGTTGATCCGGACGGACAACATGACAGACATGTACTACATACAGAAACAAGGAGGAACTGACTCTCTACAACTGTCTCACTTAGCGCAAAGCATTTGGAAGTGGGCCATTCCAAAAAACATCTTTCTCCTGGCAGAACACCTCCCAGGGAAGGACAATCAGATAGCGGATCTGCTCAGCAGACACAGCCAGCAGCTACACGAATGGGAGATTCACCCTCAAGTCCTCCAACCATTCTTCCAAAAATGGGGGCACCCAGCAATAGACCTGTTTGCCACAAAAGGAAACTCAAAATGCCAGTACTTTGCCGCCAGGTTCCCGCATCCATTGTCACAGGGCAATGCGATATGGATTAACTGGTCAGGAAGATTTGCATACGCTTTTCCCTCCGCACCACTAATTCCGCTAGTGGCACGCAAACTACGGCAACAGTCAGTCACAATGATCCTAGTTGCTCCAACATGGGCAAAGCAGCCATGGTACACAACGTTCCTAGAACTCCCAATAGTGCCTCACCAAAGACTAAAACTCACACCCAGTCTTCTGACTCAGAGCCATTGAGAAATCAAACACCCAGATCCCAATCAGTTGAACCTAGCGATCTGGCTCCTGAAGTCTTAGAGTTCGGATACCTTAACTTACTCCAGACTGCATGAACATCATCAAGGAGGCAAGAAGGCCAACTACTAGGGCATGTTATGCAGCTAAATGGAAAAGATTCGTTATTTACTGTAACAATAACCAAATCAATCCATTGGATGCTTCTATACAAAACATCATATGCTACCTATTGCACCTTCAAAGGTGCAACCTAGCTAATTCTTCTATAAGACTACACTCAGCATACCTCCAAAACAGACAACACCTTTCACTGTTTAGAGTACCAGCAATAAAAACGTTCATGGAGGGCCTTAAAAGAGTAATTACTAAAAAAAAACACCTTCAACAGTCTGGAATCTAAACGTTGTACTCACCAGACTTATGGGGCTTCCCTTTGAACCCCTATATTCATGTGAACTACAATTTCTCACATGGAAGGTGGCTTTCCTTATTGCTATTACCTCACTTAAAAGAGTTAGCGAGCTACAAGCACTAACTATTCAAGAACTCTTTATGCAAATACACGCAAACAGGGTAGTACTTAGAACAAACCATAAGTTTATGCCAAAAGTCATATCCAATTTCCACATCAACCAATCTATAGAACTGCCAGTGTTCTTCCAAAATCCAGTCAGTAGCTGAAAGAGCCCTACACACCCTAGATGTCAAAAGAGCTCTGCTATATTATGTTGACAGGACAAAGGCATTCAGAAAGACATAACAGTTGTTTGTTGCTTTCGCACCACAACATAAAGGAAATCCCATATCAAAGTCAGGAATAGCCAGATGGATAGTTAAATGCATCCAAATATGTTATCAAAAAGCTAAACGCACTTTAACAGTCCCCCTAAGAGCACACTCCAAGCGCAAAATGGGGGCATCCATGGCTTTCCTAGGGAATATTCCTCTTGAGGATATCTGTAGAGCAGCCACATGGTCCACCATACACACTTTCACAAAACATTATTGTGTAGACGTACATTCCAAACAGCAAGCTGCTGGACAGGCTGCTCTTAAAACTCTTTTCCAAACTGCTGCAGCTGGCACAGGTGACCACCGCTAGAGGAGATACTGCTATACAGTCTATGCACAGATATAAATTCAGCAACCCACATGCCTCAAACGAAATATGCTACTTACCAGTATGCATCTGTTCTTGGCATGTAGGGCTGCTGACATTCATATCGCCCACCCTCCTCCCCGGTGCCTGTTACAGCTGTAGCATTTTCTCCTTTGCATGGACATTTCTTACTGTACTCTACTCCATCTCTGCCACAATGGCGAAAAACAATCTGAAGATTGAGAGGATGCCCATGCGCACTGTAGTCCAAGGGAGGAGCCACCTATCTCGTGATACTTCGAAGACTCTTCCAGGACAACAAGGTGCAATCATCCGGACCCAACACTAGGCGGCGATCTATGCACAGATATGAATGTCAGCAGCCCTACATGCCAAGAACAGATGCATACTGGTAAGTAGCATATTCCTTTTAAGTCTGGCCTACAGTCTGCTTTAGCTGTCTGGAGAGAGTGGCAATGCAAAGAAGCCCCGTCACTTGCCCACAAGCGGCGAGACCTTTTGGCTATGCCAATACTTATTTTTTTGTGGAGCGTCAACTACCATGTGCGATGTCCAACCCTTGTGACTCTAGACAGCGCTCCGGAAGTTCCTGTGCATGGTAGCCATATTCTGATTCTTTTTTCTGCTGTTGAGGCTGAAGCAAGGGAGGAGAGACTCCAGAGTTTTGGACGAAATCATCCCCCTCCCCCCCCCCACCCTTCCCATATTGGAATTTAAGAAGAAAAACAACTGTACATTGATTTTAGGATGACACAAGTGAGGGAGTGAGAACGTAATTCACCTTTCCTGGTCAGGGGATTCCCGACAGAGCTACGACGATGCAGATGGACCGCAATGAGGCAAGGTAGGGGCCATGAAAAATACACCTTTCAAATTTTGCCCTAATTACCACCACATATTTGCGCAACGAGATCCACATGACGTCTGTAGCCTCTACCTGCTGAGCGAGCACAAGGATAAGGACTGCGAGGCCTGCACAGTCTTCATGTCAAACTCTCTAGGCTCGTTGAAAGCAGAGGGAGAACCATCACTCAGCCATGCTAGTCAGTCAGTCAGTCAGTCAGAAATATCCCGTATCGCTGAGGGACTTTGGTTTCTCAAGCGACGAAAATGAATAAGTGGTGACAACAGAATCAACACACAGAGGGTCAGACGTCAAGATCCTCGAAGGGGACACCAAGAGGAGGTATACCGCGAAAAGAATGCCCAAGGACGTCGAGAAGAAAATGGACAAGGCAACAAAAAACCTTCACCCGTCAGATACCAAGGGCCTCAAAGAAGGCGCAAAAGTCAGCCCAGGCATCGAAGAAAACAACTAAGGGTCAGCCACGGCTGATAGAACCCCACGGAGCCCATTCCAGGGATACTGACGAGGGAAAACAGTCAGAAACGACGAAGAGAGGTGCCGGACGTGAAGCGTGAAGGACAATACCATACCCTTGGAGGCTAAATCCATCACACACAAGAGTATGATCTCCCTGGCTTCAGATGCCAAAAGGGCCCTTATTTATTTATTTTGAAAGTTTTATATAGCGCAAACAAGATATTTGCAAATATCAGAGCGCTTTACAAAGCCGGGAATACCAACAAGAGAGTGAATTTAAACATAATAAGTGGGAAGGGTAGGTACGTGAGGGAGCAAATTAGTACAGCAAATCAATAATATAAATATAACAGTTAAAAGTGTGCATAGATAGTCAGTAGCGTCAATAATACAGGTGAAATACATAGTCATAGAGTTCGAACATAATAATACAGGTCGGTGTAGAGTCTTTCTAGATCCATGCTCATAGGTCAGGTGTATTTGGCCATAAAAATAGCTTTCACTTCTTTCTTAAAAAGTGTAGTGGAGGAGATGAGCCTAGTTTCAGGAGGGAGTGAGTTCCAGATCCTGGGTGCCATTCCTGAGAAAGAGCGTTTATAAGTTTTTTCCTTCCGGAATCTTCGAGGTTTTAGCAGAAGATTGTTTGTGCCTCTGGTGTTTCTAGAGCCGCCAGAGATTGACAGCTTCTGAGTGAGGTATCCGGGAGAGCTCAGGTGTAGAGCCTTGTGTGTCATGCAGGCGATTTTCAGATGTATTCTGGCTTCAAAAGGCAGCCAGTCTAGTGATTTCAGGTCAGGGGAGATATGAGAGTGCTTTTTTGATCCAGTGATGAGTCTCGCTGCAGCGTTTAGAGAGGCTCTTAGGGGTGCAGTAGTGGTTAACGGGAGACCGCAGAGGGCGGTGCTGCCGTATTCAATTCGCGGGATGACTAGTGCGTGTACTGCAGTTTGGAAGTCTTTGGCTGGTAGGAAGGGTTTAAGTTTCCTTAGGGTATTGATTTGGAAGTTCGCTCCCTTAGTAGCCTTGCTGATATGATGCTGCATGTTGAGATTGGAGTCGAGAGTTATGCCTAGGGATTTCGCTGAATCCACTATGGTGGGTTGGACATTGAGTGCAGTTAGCTGTTTAAGCCAGGTTTGAGTGGTAGAGATCTTCGCTGGAGGTGAGATCAGCAGGAATTCTGTTTTCAGAGCATTGAGTTTGAGATGATTATCAGCAAGCCAGGATTGGGTGCTTCTGATCGTAGAGTTCAGGAGTAAGATGTCATTGGGGGATTGTAATTTGAGATATAGTTGAGTGTCATCTGCGTACATGTGAAAAAGTACATTGGATGCTTGAAGCAAGGTGGTGAGAGGTTCCATAACTAAGTTGAACAATGTTGGTGAAAGGGAGGATCCTTGGGGGACACCTAAAGAAACAGGTATTGGAGAGGACATCAGGTTGTTACTCTTGAATTTCTGTGACCTGTTGTGTAGAAAGGAGGTGAACCACTTGAGAACAGTCACGGAAAGACCCATTCTTGTGTTCAACAGATCGAGTAATTTCTCATGTTTAACAGTGTCGAACGCTGAAGAGAGATCAAGAAGGATGAGGTGGCAGGTATCCCCTTGATCTAGGATTTGAAGGGCGTCGTCGATTATGTGAGTCATAGCAGTTTCGGTGCTGTGACCTGCTCGGAAGCCTGATTGATGAAGGTTGAGGAGATCAAACAGATCAATGTGTTTAGTCAGTTGTAGTTGAGCGCATGTTTCCAATAATTTGGCGAGAGTGGGAATATTGGTAATTGGACGGTAGTTGTTTAGGTCGGATGGGTCGGCAGTAGGTTTCTTTAGCAGAGGTGTGACTTGTCCAACTTTAAGGGAGTCGGGGATGGTTCCTTCTTGGAGCGAGCTGTTGATAATCTTAGTCCAGAGTGGAAGGAGTAGTGGGGTGAAATCTTTGACAGCGTTAGCAGGGATGGGATCCGTGAGGTGATTGGAAGGTTTCAGGGTGCTGAGCAGTTTGCCTATTTCTTCTTCGGAGTAGGTTTCAAAGGTTGACCATGTAGCATTGTTTTTAGGTCCGGTGGGTGTTATGCAGTTGAGTGTGGTGTGGAGTCTTGCGTCAGCGCGGAGATCACTCTTTATGTTGTCAGTTTTTTGGGTAAAGTAAGCGGCGAAGTCTTCACAGGAGGGTGCTTCGTGCAAGGTACTGAGAGGTTGGGGTTGTTCCTTGGTTTGTGTTCTGATTAACTCAAACAGTTTTCTTGGGCTCTTTTTTGCTTGGTCGAGCTGGAGGCTGAAGAAGTTTGCTTTTGAGCGCTTTATTTTCCTGAAGTAGGCGTTTCTCTTTTTCTTCAGGGTTTTCAGGTGCAGTGCAGAGGGAGCTGCCCTCCAGGTGCGCTCTGCCATTCGCATGGCTCGTCTATCTTCATTGAGACTCCCGTCGTACCATGGATTGGAGATTTTAGCGGAGACTCTTTTTAGCTGCATAGGAGCAGCCTCATTGATTATTGAGGTCATGGCGTTGAGATAGTGGGCAGTCAGGGATTGTACATCTGTAGCGCCCATGGGCGGGAGTAGGATGTCGCGTCTGTTCGGGGGTAAGGAGACTGGGTTGAGTTTTTTCAGGTCTGTTTTCCAGACTTTAGGTCTGGAGGGTTGAACCGGGTTGAGTTTGACTTTTTCATTGATGTGGAATGTGACAGTATGATGGTCTGACCAGTCACAGGGTTGGATAGACTCAAGTTGAGCAGCGTCCTCTCTGGCGATGATAAGGTCGAGGATAGAACCTTTCTCGTAGGTCGGGCTGTTGCATAATTGTGTGAGATCCAGGGCGCTGAGGAAGCTTTTGAGACAAAACCACTGCATCATTGAGATCGTTCCAATGGAGGTTGAAGTCACCAAGGTATATTTGGGTGAGCTGTCGTCCGGCGTTGGTTGAAATCAAGTCCATCATTTGTTGGGCGAAGAGGAGGTTGTCTCTAGGTGGGTGGTAAATGCCATGAAGAGAGCATATCGGTTTGCCATCACTGATGATATCGAGGCAGATGTATTCATAGCAAGTTGGAGAGGGTAGGGAAGGCGCAGAGACTTTCAGAACAGAAAGGCTGTTCCTATATATGCATGCGATTCCGCCGCCTATCTTGCCAGACCTGTCAAGCCTAATAATGTGGTAGTTGGGGGGAACCAGAATGTCCATTATAGGCGTAGAAGATTCGGTTAGCCAGGTTTCAGTCAGGAAGATTAGGTCAAGGGTCAATGATAGGATGAGATCAGCGATGGCGGAGGAGTGTCTAGAAGCCGACCTACAGTTTAGGAGAGTGCATTTGAGACGGGGTGTGTCAGGGGAGGAAGAGGGAACTAGAGAGAGGGGGACTTTTCTAAGGTTATTCTGGACGGATATTCTGTTTAGAGTGGAGGGTCTATGGGGATTTGAGTTGGAAAAGAAGAAAAAACGCCTGGAGGCAGAAATGGCGGCACTCCTTCAACAAAAGGAGTTCGACAAAGTGCTAAAATAATTCAGGAGTCCAGCTAAACCCTCGACTGTCACAGAGGCCGAGGAAGAAGAGGATACCCTTGAAACTCCGGCTACCCCCAAACCTCACGAAGGGTCGTCAATGAGGAACTCTACGTTTCAGAAGAGGAGTAAGCAACAGGAACTTTCGAGGAAGAGTGGAACGACCGTGACACAGAAAACCCTTAAGAAGGTCTCTAGCTGTCACTCGAAGGATTCGCCACCAGGCGACATAGCCTTCTACAACAGCCTCATCAAGAGAGCAATTGATACTTCCGCGGTCTCCTTGGAGGAGGAGAAAGGAGCCTCATGTTTCTTCCTAGAGACATTAGCACCATCCACGAAAGATGCACAATACCTTCCAATGCTGTCAAGCATTCTGGACCAGGGCAATGGTCTTTCAAGGAGCCTGCCTCAACAAAGGGAGCTAACCCCAAGGCTTGAAGTATAAACCCTCCATAAGGGACCATAAATACATGCATGGGAATACTGTGGATGATTCCATCATTGCTACCACAGAAAGGAGGAGGATTAACGCATATTCCTCTGACCCTCCTCCAGAGAGTGAAAGTAAGAGAATGGACATGATGGGGAGAAAGATGGAAAAGGAGGCAGCAATGCAATGTTGCATTGCGAACTCTAATGCCCTCCTCAATAGTTATGGCCACCAACAATGGGACGACATTGAGAAACTAATGAACAAACTCCCAGAGGAAGATAAAAAGAGCAAAATCCATCATACAGGAGGAAAAAACATAGCAAACACCTCTCTGAAATCTACTCTAGACGCGACCAGTACAGACAGGAGACAAATGTGCACACTACAACACTAAGAAGGCATGCCTGGCTCAAAATTACAGCCTTCAAACAGGAAGTAAAAACTTCCATAATCAATAAGTCCTTCACAGAAGACGCTTTGTTTAGAAGGGAGGTCGATGAGTCCCTATAGCAAATAAAGGCCAGTGAGATGGCCAGGGCTATGTGGGCTCTGCAACAGAGGGCACCTTCAAAAGAGGAATATTTAACCTTAGAAGACCCACAGGAAGGTGGGTCTTCTCAGCAGGGCAACAACTTCAACTCCAAGGCAAAGAACAGCAGTCAAACCAGCAGTCCGGATACCTATCCTTGCAGCAGCAACCAAAGCAGTTGTTTCATGGCAGAGGAAGAGTTGGGGGACAACCGTCAAGAGGGGAAGGAGCAAATTCCAAGCGACTTGCCCACTAAGGACTCCCACACAACACCAGTGGGAGGCAGAATAGTGCATTACCCCCTTCAATGGGAAAACATAACTGGAGAAAGTTGGATTTTAAAAGTGGTAAACCACAGCTACTGTATAGAACTAACAAAGAAACCGCCATCAGAACCACCAAGAAGAGGTTTCCAAAGAACAGAACTCTTAAAAATGAGGGAGGAAATAATGGCACTCCTAGAAAAACGAGCAATACAGAAAGTACCAACAAGGGAGCACAATAAGGAAAACTGCTCAACTTATTTCTTGGTGCGTGCCAAGGCAACATCTCACTCTAAGACTTACCATAGATCTGAAATTCATAAACAAATTCATTCGCAAGCAACATTTCAAGATGTCAGCACTACAAGAAGTAAACTCACAACTGCAAAAAGGGTACTTCATGACAATAATAGACCTAAAAGATGCCTATCTGCACATCTCCATAAACCAAGGGCACAAAAGATACATCGGGTTCATCCATGAGGACACTCCCTACCAATTCAAGGTCTTACCCTTAGGAATAAAATCAGCACCTAGAGTTTTCACAGTGCCCAGCTGTGTCCTTAAGAAGTAGAGGAATCCACGTCTATCCCTGTCTAGACGACTTGTTGGTGAAGGCAAGTTCAAAGCAAAGATGTTACACACACACACACATATTCATCAAGTGATCACAGAGCTGCAATGATTAGGATTGATTCCCCATAAGCCACAAGAAATACTCACCAAGACCAGAACAAGAAAAAACCTTCCTAGGAGCGAGATTAAACTCCAAGATGGCACTGGCATACCTGACCCAAAGGAGAATACAAGCTATCAAACCGTAAACTCTCCTCTACCAGAAGGGACAGTCTCAGACCGTGAGGACCATTATGAGACTGATGGGCATGATAAAATCATTTAATCCCCTCATTACCCATGCGCCTTCTAAAGGAATAGCTGTGCAACAGTTGGTCACTCATCACAGGGAGTTGGGAGGATCTAGTGGTTGTAACAGAGAAGTTAGAGAAGGAGATACAATGGTGGGCATCCAAGAACATAACACTAGGCAGACCTTTCAAATCACCAACTCAGTGGCCATCACAACTGATGCATCCCACAAGGGTAAGGGAGCTCTTTCAGGTATCCTGAGGGTACAGGATCAGTAGAACAGTACAGACTCCATAAAACACACCAACTTTCAGCTTCTGGGAGACACCAAAAATAGACTTATTCGCAACAGTGGAGAAAAAAAAATGCCTATTCTTCACCTTCAGGTTTCAACACAACCTACCAAAAGGTAATTCCCTGTCGCTAAACTGGTCAAGGACATTTGCATACGCTTTTCCACCAGTTCCTCTACTACAAAGGGTACTGAAAAAAGCCAGACAACCAGGAACAGACCTAATTCTCATAGCCCCTCAATGGGCAAGGCACACCTGGTACTCCAAGAGACAGATTATCAAATTCAAGAAAGAGAAGGACCTTCTTACAATGCAGGGGGGTCAAATATTTCACCCGGAACCAGCAACGCTCAGCCTAGCAGCCTGAGTACATAGAGTTTGGAAATTGTGAAAAAGTGCCCTCTTTCTGCATGGTTGCCCCCACTTTTTGCTGAACTGCTGATATACTTTGACTTAGTGTACAAGTAAAAAACAAGTTTTTCCTTTGGTTCCTGCACACTCACCTTATACGCAAATAAGCACCTTTACTCACTCATACTCTTTTTAACCATATTCAAAATTATTTAAAAAAAGGCCCAAACAGTAAACCCAAAATACGTTGGGAGTAGAAATTAGTATAGATGTTTATTAAAAAGGATTTTTTGTTGTTATCCTAGTATATCATTTGCCCCAGTATTGGAACTTTCATAGATTCCCATGCTTTGTATCATTCCCCATCGTCGGAATGGGAGCCTCGGTAAATAGAAAATACCATAGAAATAAGCACAAAGTGAAAAAATAGGCCTAGGCCTCATCTCATTTTGTAGCTTATCCACCTCTTTTTGTAAAAGAGACCAAACTTCTGCAGTAGCTAATCAGAGCAACCTCACCCCACAGAACCTTCCTGAGAGAAGCTCAGAGCCTCAGATTTTCTACCGCACGTTGTGCAAGGGAGTCTCCATTGAGCTCTGCTCAGTTTTCTTCAGTTTTTCTAACTTTTTCTCAACAAACTTGGATTCTTTTCTTAATGGCTGACCAGGAGAAGAAAGCCCTTTTTAGAGCCTGTGCCACCTGCTCTAAAAAGAGGTGGTTTGTCGAGGACAAACATATGGACTGTATCTACTGCCTGTATCCGGACCATAAACCTACAGGCTGCCCGATTTGCAGATCCTTCTCAGCGAAGACCTTGAGGGACAGGGAAGGACGTCTCCTCACATGGCTTCAGAAGATGAAGGACCGGAAGGATATTATGTCTTCGGACAGTGAGGGCTCCTCGTCGATGGTGTCATCTAAGAAGTCTCCGAAGAGGGGTAGGTCTCCCCCTTCTGCTTCAGGCGAGTCCCGTCACAAGGCCTTACCAGGGACCTCTGATAGGTCTGACAGGCCTGCTTCCCTAAAATCTCCTCACCACGGTGAAAAGGAGAGGCAGGGTAAGCCTGAGGAGCAACAGCCCTCAAAAAAGGTGAAAAAGTCTTCAACTATTTCTTCACCTCCCCCTGAGAAGGATAAGGGGGTCAAGAAGCCTTCAGCTCCTGTCCAAGAGGTCGCTTTGGACAAGAAGCAGAGATCGTCGACGGTTAAAATATCAGGTACGTCGACGAGTGTAAAAAAGGACAGCTCTGTGAAAGTTGCCTCGTCGACGGGCTCGTCGACGACGCCTATACCGTCGACAGTTTTCAAAGCTCCAGATTCCTGCTCGTCGTCGACGAGAACGACCATCTCCACGTCGACGACATCGACGACGACGGTGTCGATGACGCCGGTTACCATGTTGCTGACGACGAGCTCGTCGACGATCCCGTCGACGCTACCACCATCGTCGACGATGAGTCTCACCTCGTCGACGACGCAATCCTCGTCGACGAAGACAGTATCTACGTCAACGCTTCCATCGTCGACGCTGTGCCATAAGGAGCTGCCGTCGACGACCTCGTCGACGATGTCATCGACGACGGAATCTTCCGAAAATCTCGTTTTTTCACGTAAAAAGAAGCTCATAACGCCAGAGATGACGTCTCCGCGACAGGTTCAGAGATTATCACCAAGTCTGCTGTTAGAGGATGACTCTGATGAAGAGACTTTCAGTGAATACGGACAGGCATATAGCCCTTCTGACCTGCAGGTTAAAGTTCAGGAGGTTAGCTCTGAGGAAGAATGCATGGAACGACAGCACTATGTTCCAGAACATTATTGTGCAGAGGGGCACACTACTACCAGGCAGATGCCTTTGCAGCAGCCTACTCGTCAGCTACCAGAAGGAATGGTGGCGATGCCCTCCACTCTAGTGGCGGATTTACAACTTATGTTACAAGACTACAGAAAACGTTTCCCTACTCCTCAAGAGTCTCAGCGTGTGCATCCTCCCACGCCTCCACCTCAGACATTGCAACCTATGGCAGACCACTCTTTACCTACAAGGGAGCGTACCACTGTGCCGGACGAACACCCACAAGAGGTGGTGCGTGTTCATGATACTGATGATGACACTGCTTCTTCGGATGCAGACCAACAAGCGGATCCTAATCAGGATCAACAGGCGCCTTGGAATCCTATGGACCCGGCGGATCCGGACAACGCAGATCCAGACGACAATACCTCGCCTCCAGCGGACGTTGGAGGATTTCACAACCTAATGGAAAGGGCTTCTAAAATATTTGGCCTTCCAGTGACCACGGTTCAATCGGAATGTTTCTTATATGACTTTAAGGAACCATTCAGAAAATCAGTACAATCCATTCCAATTATTGAGCATGTCTGGTCTGAGGGCTTGAAGGCTATGCACAACCCGGCCACAGTCCTCCCGGTGCTACCAAGACTAGAGAAGAAATACAAAGCACCTGATGGCAGTCCGGCATGTTTGCTTGGCCAGCCGAAACCGGACTCAGTCATTTCTCAGGCCGCCCAAAGCAAATCTAAGAATCCTTCTGCACCACTGACTACACCACCAGATAAGGAGGGCAGTCGCCTAGACAACGTAGGCAAACGATTTTCAGCAATGGCAAGTCTTCTGGTTAGAGCAGCCAATGCTTTAGCAATTCTGGGGCGCTATGACCGCCAGATGTGGTGCGACCTTACTCCATTTGTAGAGGAATTGCAGGATTCTTCTAAAGAAGAGGTGAAGAAGATTTTGTTTGAAGGGGAGCGGGCTTCCTCGGAAGTCATTGATATCGCAATGGATATTGCGACCACCGCATTTCGAGCACTTGCCGGTTCGGCGGTTCTGCGACGCCAGGGGTGGTTGAAGGCCACATGGTTCAGGCAGGAAGTGCAGAATAAAATCTTGGATCTGCCATACGACGGAGAAATGCTGTTTGGCAAGCACGTCGATGAGGCCCTGCAAGGCATTAAAAAAGACACCGATACAGCGAAGTCATTAGGAACATTGCAGTATCGCAAGGTACCCTTCAGAGGAGCTAGAGGCAAAGGTTTTTCCTCTTATAGAGGTGGAAATCAGAATCGCTACTCTTCAGGCTCTGTCTAGCCAGACATATAAGCCTCAGTACTCTCAGAGGGGTTCTTTCTCTCGCCAGCAGCCTAGGGGACGCCAAGGCCAGCAAAGGAGAGACAACACCAGGAAACAATAGCGGCCAGGTGGCTCTTTCCACTGTTCCTGTTCCCTCATTCACATCAGTGGGGGGCAGGATTGCCCATTGCCTCGACAACTGGATGATCATTACATCGGATCAGTGGGTCCTACAGATTATCAAAGAAGGACACACGTTGGAGTTTCAAGACCTTCCTCCGACAAGAGCGCCGGACGCCTTTCCTCCCAAACATCTCAAGCTCCTTCATCTCGAAGCCCACCAACTTTTCACCAAGGGGGCAATAGAGCCTGTACCCCTTTCTCAGAAGGGGAAAGGGTTCTATTCCAGGTTCTTCCTGGTTCGGAAGACAAAGGACAAATGGCGTCCAATTTTAGATCTACGGCAGCTCAACACTTATCTCGTAAAGTTGTCCTTCAGGATGGTCACTCTTCAGGACATC
Source organism: Lissotriton vulgaris (assembly GCF_964263255.1). Taxonomy (NCBI): domain Eukaryota; kingdom Metazoa; phylum Chordata; class Amphibia; order Caudata; family Salamandridae; genus Lissotriton; species Lissotriton vulgaris. The sequence goes on from NC_141687.1 coordinate 1,057,958,074, forward strand.
CTTCGTCTCCTAAATCCAGGGGATTACATGGCGACCCTAGATTTGGAAGACGTCTACTTCCACGTTCCTATTCATCCAGCTCACAGCCAATATCTTCGATTTGCAGTGGGCAGGAGCCACTTTCAATTCAAGGTTCTACCGTTTGGTCTACGGTCCGCTCCTCGGATCTTCACAAAAATTCTGGCTCCAGTAGCAGCTTATCTCAGAAAGCAAGCTATTCAGGTGTTTCCATATCTGGACGATTGGCTACTGAAGGCTCCATCTGCTCTAGAAGCGTCCAATGCAGTCCGGTCATGCAAAGACCTGTTCGAGCACCTAGGTCTTCGACTCAACAAGGAAAAATCTGTTCTATGCCCCTCCAGGTCAGCGAGGTTCCTAGGGGCCATCCTGGACACAGAGAGTTGCCTAGCCTTTCCATCGGAGGAGCGTCAGAACAAACTCATTTCTTCAGCTCGGCTTCTTCAATCTCGCAAAACGCGGACAGTTCGCAGGTACAAATCGCTTCTCGGATCGATTTCATCTTGCATACCATTAGTGCCACACTGCAGGCTCAGAATGCGTCCACTACAAGAACAATTGGACAAGCAATGGCGGCAGGTCACAGGATCCTTCGACGACAGGATTGTCGTTTCCCCGGAAATGAGAAAGGCAGGCGGCTGGTGGTTGCTGAAAGACAATCTTTCAAGGGGTCTATCGTTCCGACTACCACCATCTCCTCTTGTTTTGACAACGGATGCTTCCATGGAGGGATGGGGTGCGGTCCTCCAAGCGCTGAAGGTCAGCGGCCACTGGAGTCCAGTCCAAATCAAGTTCCATATCAACCTTCTGGAACTCCTCGCTATCCGTCTGGCTCTACAAGCTTTTCTTCCGAGGATTCGCAACCGTGCAGTGCTGGTTCGTACGGACAACACCACGGCCATGCACTACATAAACAAACAGGGCGGAACAAGATCCTCCACCCTCTCCAAGGAAGCTCAAACGCTGTGGAATTGGGTAATCCAGAACAATGTCTCCCTCTCAGCGGAACATCTAGCGGGGACACTCAATGTCAAGGCAGACGCCTTGAGTCGCCAAAGGACAGTCTCTCACGAGTGGGAACTAGACCAGACCGTTCTGGAGGAGCTCTTTGCACGATGGGGGACACCATCCATCGATCTGTTTGCAACTCCCCAGAACGCCAAATGCCTGTCCTTCGCAAGCAGGGTTCACCATCGGGAATCCTTGGGGAATGCGCTTTTGATTGCTTGGTCAGGCGCCTTTGTTTACGCCTTTCCTCCCATTCCGCTGATCCCGAGGTTGCTCAGCAAACTCAAGGTGGAACCGTGCAGGATGATTCTGATCGCTCCAGCATGGCCCAGACAGTATTGGTACTCAGAGCTTCTCCTCCTCTCCCAGGACCAGCCAATTCTCCTACGTCCTGTGCCAACACTGTTAACGATGTCTCACGGACAAGTTCTACATCCGGACTTGAAGTCTCTGCGATTGACAGCGTGGCTCCTGAGTTCGGAGAATTCCAAGGTTTAAATCTATCAGGGGAATGTAGGGACATTTTGGCCCAGGCCAGCGCGCCTAGTACCAACAAGACCTATCGTGCTAAATGGAAGAGATTCTGTGTTTGGTGTCGGAAAGAAGGTTTACACCAATATACTTCTGCTCCACACCAACTCTTGCCTTACATTCTTTCTTTAGCTAAATCTGGTTTGGCACCATCTTCTGTGAAAGTCCATCTGGCGGCCATCTCTAGATTCAGACGTTCATCTACAGGTCCTTCCCTATGGTCAGCGAGAATAATCAAACAATTTCTGAAGGGTTTATTCAGGGTCTTTCCTCCAGTCCGGCCGCCTCCTCCGGCCTGGCATTTGAATCTGGTCTTGTCATCTCTCATGAAAGCCCCTTTTGAACCTGTTCATAAGTCTGACCTTAAGTTTCTTTCTTGGAAACTGGCTCTTCTCTTGGCCCTGACATCGGCTCGAAGAGTCTGTGAGCTCCAGGCTTTTACGATTGAGGAACCTTTTCTACAGTTTAAGAATAATGTTCTGATCCTGAGAACGAATCCTAAGTTTATCCCGAAGGTGCCTTCAGAATTCCACCTTAATGAGCCAGTAGTCCTAAAACCGTTCTTTCCACAGCCTTCCACACCCGCGGAAAGAACTTTGCACTCTTTGGACATTCACAGATGCCTGAAATTCTACCTGGAAAGAACAAAACCCTTCAGGAAGTCTTCACAGCTTTTGTTTCTTTCAGTCCTCCACGCAAGGGGTGTCCAGTGTCTAAAGCCTGTATTTCCCGCTGGATTTCTAGTGCTATACAATTTTGCCACCAAGCGGCTGGAAAACCACTACACCGAGCAGTTCGTGCTCACTCTACCAGGGCAATGGCTTCATCGACAGCTCTATTCGCAGGAGTTCCTATCAAGGACATTTGTAGAGCTGCAACATGGAGCAGTGTCCACACATTCACTCGCCACTACTGTTTGGATTCTTCTGTGAAAGAAGATGCAGCAGTGGGCCAAGCAGTTCTGAGGAATATTTTCCAATAAGTCGGTGAGCTTTCCTTTCTATCCCGCCTTCCTATTTGCATATTTTGTATAATTGCATTATTGTCATATTTTATGATCCTATGTGTTTCTACTGTTCTAATCAGAGATGTATACCATTTTCAGGTTCATATATTGCAAAATATGCTTTTCTGTTTACTGCTGGTTACTCTGATACAAAGCATGGGAATCTATGAAAGTTCCAATACTGGGGCAAGAAAACAAGTTACTTACCTGTAACTTTGGTTCTCCAGTATTGGTAACTTTCATAGATTCCCATGCGCCCACCCGCCTCCCCTGGGAAAGCTCAGTCTTCTTACTTTGGTGGATAGCTGTTCACAACGGCTACGAAAATCTGAGGCTCTGAGCTTCTCTCAGGAAGGTTCTGTGGGGTGAGGCTGCTCTGATTGGCTACTGCAGAAGTTTGGTCTCTTTTACAAAAAGAGGTGGATAAGCTACAAAATAAGATGAGGCCTAGGCCTATTTTTTCACTTTGTGCTTATTTCTATGGTATTTTCTATTTACCGAGGCTCCCATTCCGACGACGGGGAATAATACAAAGCATGGGAATCTATGAAAGTTACCAATACTGGGGAACCAAAGTTACAGGTAAGTAACTTGTTTTCTTTTTTTTTTTATAAAAAGAATGTTAAAAAGAATTCAGAATTTTACTGATGTAAAATGCTTCGTTCTAAGATCTTTACAAGAAAGACAATTCATACACATTGACCCTTATACTAATAAGGGGAAACTTAATACACACCAATAATACCAATCATAAGAGAGAAAAGACAGTACACTTTGTCATTCAAAGATACACATTCGTAAAAGGACATACGTAAACTGAAACACCAGGGTTGGAAGGCAATCAGGGGACACCTCTGAGGTGCCCTCTGGGTACACGGTACAATAAATCCCACACTGGCATCAGTATGGATTCATTGAGAGGGATTAGTTTGGCAACAGACACTCCTGTATTCAGTGAAGCCATCACAGTGTTGTGGAACTTGTCGTTGAGTTCACAGCTCATGTACTCCCTTATGGCTACACTGTCCATATTATGACATATTAGGCATACATTCCAAGTCCTGATGATGATCCCTATATTTCAATAAGGGTTCGAAACGTCGTAGACCATAAAGCACCATCACTATCTAAAAAATGTTTTATTAAGATGTAAATAGCATGGGCGCTATACAATATGACATGGTGTTTAATATTTTTTGGCACCTCTTTGCAAATGTCTGAGTTTTACATGTATATAATTGTTTAGCTTTTCCTTTTTCCTCCTTAAGCCACTCCTTGGCTTTGTGTTGTATAGAATTATTTTTTGTCTATCGATAATTTTGTGAACATTTCTTTGGTAAGGGACCTTTTGTGCCTTAAAAACTAACTCCACCCTCAATCAATGGCATATCCTTTGGTTCCCTCGATTATAATATAACCATGCAAAAGAGGCACTTTCTCACAGCATCAAAATCAGCTACGCATTGGCCAAGAAGTAACCACCTGAGGGCTTTCATGCTCATTTCACCAGCGCCAAGGCTGCGACCACTGAGTTAGCACGCAGTCTTGGTACTGGATATCTTCCTGGCTGCAACGTGGGATTACCTGCAGACGTTCACCAAGCACTTCTGCCTGGACAGTTGGGTTCATCAGGACGGGCACGTTGCCTGTTTGGTCCTGCAGGACTTTCTAGTGTGAATCTGTTTCGCAGACTAACCTCGGGGAGCTATTTCTTGGATATCTAGTCAAAGGTATTGAATGTGCATCTAAAAATCTCTAGCAGATGAACAAGTTACTTACATTCACTAATACCTTATCTGGTAGTCTCTATGTAGCTGCAGATTCCTTACTGACTCATCCATCTTCCCCGCTCTGCGAATGGCTATCAGATTCAGGGTTGTTCCCCTTTAAGAGCCCTAGCTTCACACACCAGTGGTGAGTGTTCTTTGTGGCTCTGCGCTTCTGGTGAAAAAAAACTGACGTCCGTGTTTGCATGGCTCTTATGTAGGCACCTACACAGCAGACACCACATGGAGCCAAATGACGCCACCTACCAGTGCTCCGGGGTACTGCTCACAAAAAATGTAAACATTTCCAGATCCAGTCTGACGTCTGGGGAAAATTCTAAGGTAAGAAATCTGTGGCTAATTAGTCTCTACCAGATAAGGCATTATGAGTGATAAGTAACATGTTCGTTAAGCACAAAAGGAATATGTCCTTTTTAATATCAAGCACCCTGACTAGTGAGCTACCAAGGCCTTCTCTAGAGCAAGCTTATTCATATTTAAAAGGAGGGATTTGAACTGGCAAGTGATTCATTTTCCAGGTTTGAGTTGGCAGGTTTAATGCTGCTTGTCTAGGCTGCAGTGGCAGGCCTGGGGAGACGTTTTCCATTTGTAACTGTATTGGTTACTCAATTAAGTGCTGTGGTTCACTAGTGCTATTTAACTCACTAACTCTGGGTGTCTGTTGTACCATATACTGGGGACTTATAGTAAGTTAAATGAGCCAGTCAATGATTGCCCTATTGTACACTTACTTCGGGTTTAGAGCACATGCACTGGGGCCTGAACAGCAGGGCCCAATGTGCTAGAGAGTATAAAAACCTGCAGCATCAGTCCAAAACGTGGGTGATGGGGGTGATCATACAAAAATGGGTCATTTACTACAGCCAGTCCACGAGGACCAGTCCGCTATCTGTCATTACATTTCTTCAGCAAGAGTCTGGATCTGCAAACTGGGGGAGGCCATTGTCTTTCTGGAAGTTTGAACAATCTCTATAGGCCGAATGGATCAAAAGATGCATATGGTAGTGGTTTGCCATACTTGTAAAGTGTAAGTTGGCCATGTTGTTCTTTCAACCATGGGAGCTCATTGCACCAGAAAATCTTGTTAGTGCCACCTGTTTAAGATGCAACTCCTAAAATTCAGTCAACATTGGGGATATATTAATTGAAGTTGATAACATCCTTGTCCTCAGCGCCAACTTTCAGTATCCATAAATGTTCCCTAGCCTTGCATTGAGAGACTGTATCTGTAGGGGTGCTGCTCTTGATGACCAGTTCATTGGACCTGAACTTTAACTTGGTACAATCTTGGCCCATTGCCTCAATTATCAGAAATTTGGGGTTCGACAAATGTTGTTTGGTGGGTGCATTGGGAGTGGACATTTTCTTAGGACACTTCTGAGCTAACACCTTATGACTGTTGGCTATGCAGACGCTGACTTATTTTAGGGATTTGATTGATCGCCTTCTGTATCCTCAGCACAACTGTATCCCTTGCATATAAAAATATCACGCTAGACTGGTTAAAAAACAAAAACAAATCAACGAATTCCCAAAGCATAAACTTGGCAATATGCCCAGTGTTATTGTGAGGTACAAAAGGGGGTGGTGATGGACGGAGCATCTGAATCAATCAAACACTCACACCCAGTCAAAAGATCTGGGTTTAATCCATCACCGTTCTTTAGCCCACTCTGCCACCACAGTTCAGACATGGCTATATGCAAATCACTCTGACCCTGTGCCTCATGGGAACAGTCCAGCCCGAACTGCCAAGCCATGTCTTCCCTGGACCGGAAACAAGCTTCCCAGGACCGGTTTCTGGCATTCCAGCCGTCTTCAGCCCGGCTTGCTTGAATCCAGTAGCAAAGTGAGCAGGGGACTCATGTCTGAGCATCCCCTGCCACACTTATGGCGGCCAAAAGAGGTACAAAAGGGGGTGCTGATGGACGGAGCATCTGAATCAATCAAACACTCACACCCAGTCAAAAGATCTGGGTTTAATCCATCACCGTTCTTTAGCCCACTCTGCCACCCCAGTTCAGACATGGCTATATTGCCACTGGATTTAAGCAAGCCGGGCTGAAAACGGCTGGAATGCCAGAAACCGGTCCTCGGAAGCTTGTTTCCGGTCCAGGGAAGACATGGCTTGGCAGTTCGGGCTGGACTGTTCCCATGAGGCACAGGGTCAGACTGATTTGCATATAGCCATGTCTGAACTGGGGTGGCAGAGTGGGCTAAAGAACGGTGATGGATTAAACCCAGATCTTTTGACTGGGTGTGAGTGTTTGATTGGTTCAGATGCTCCGTCCATCACCACCTCCTTTTGTACCGCAGTGTTATTGTGAAGCATATTTCTTGGCTGAAAAAATTAATACCTTCTGGGATTGTATCGCTTTACCAAAAGGTGCATGATTTTTGGGGTGTCTTTATCTTAAGTTTTTTTATACCTCCCTGCACATGCATGCAACCTTTTCCTCTGTAAATATATTTGACTGCCTGCACACCCAGACTGTATCGGAGTCTCTAACCTCTGTCACCAACGTTTGTTTACCAAACATCAATCGGGTGCCCAAGAAGAGTTAACTGTGTTATCGAATCTGAAAGAGACACGTTAGTGATAGATTCCTTACCTTAGAACAGAGGTCTTCAAACTTGTTTTACTCTGAGCCCCCCCTAAGCAAAATGTTTTGAGGTTGGGCCCCCCTCAAAAACTTTTTGGGAAGGATTGGGGGAGCGGGAGGGACATGGCTGTGTGCAGGGAGTGGGGCTTTTGAGATTATTTCAGGAATACTTTTTCTATAGCTTATGAACCGCACCAAATATGAGACTTATAAAACAGTAAATGCATCAAACAAAAACCGATATCCCAAACAAACTACTCCCCGTAATTGGGGTGTTGTGAGCCCCTCATACAGGCCCTTTGATTGATTGCACAAACTCCTGAGGCGGAAGCCGGGAGGTTAAATTTCTAGTAGCAGAATAATTGTTACTTTCCTTTTTGAGCACTGCACTTTAAAAACGAATAGCGCTTTTTTAACATTGGCATTATTGCATTTTATTATGTTTTGGTGTAAAATATACGTGTGAATTGCCCCCGACGACCGCAGTGAGCTGCCTCTCCCTGCAGAATCAATTGCCTGCAACAAAGCCGTTCTCAGGGCTCCCGGTCACTCTTGCAATCCCCCTCGAGGCGCAGAACTACGGGCGCCATCTTGGAACGGAGCCTGGACAGCGCTCTAGTGGCTGGGCGATTTGGGCCCACTCGCTATAAAAGAGCCTCACACTGTCCCTTCCCATATTGATTGATTGCACAAACTCCTGAGGCGGAAGCCGGGAGGTTAGAATTCTAGTAGCAGAATAATTGCTACTTTCCTTTTTGAGCACTGCACTATGAAAACGAATAGCGCTTTTTTAACATTGGCATTATTGCATTTTATTGTGTTTTGGTGTAAAATATACGTGTGAATTGCCCCCGACGACCGCAGTGAGCTGCTTCTCCCTGCAGAATCAATTGCCTGAAACGAAGCCGTTCTCAGGGCTCCCGGTCACTCTTGCAATCCCCCTCGAGGCGCAGAACTACGGGCGCCATCTTGGAACGGGGCCTGGACAGCGCTCTAGTGGCTGGGCGATTTGGGCTCACTCGCTATAAAATGAAGCCCTCTTTCCGTCCGCGCAGCGGGCGGGCGCGCCGATGGCGTGCCTGAGGCCAGGCCGGGCTCAGGGCCACCCACTATGCCCTTTTTACTTAACCACCGGATCAAATATTCACGAGATCACCTCATACAATACAGCACAGCTGCCTCCCCTCTCATCCCACCACCTTCGCTTCAGGGTGAGTCCATCTGGAAAGCTAATCGCCATATACCAAAATATGTCAGCTTTGCTCTGCTTACCTGTAGATCTGCATCCAAACATTCCACAGAGATCAACTTGCTGATCCAAGATATTAAGCTAGACATACTTTTCCTCACGGAAACTTGGTTGACGTCTCATTCCGAGGCAGATATTGTCAACATGTTACCCCACGGCTATGTAATACATTACCAGAATAGAACGAAGGGAAAGGGAGGCGGTTTAGCGATCGTGCACAGAGACAACCTTACATGCAGGACACAAGAGGGAGGAATTGAGGACTGCGAAAGCGTCCACTTTTCCTTCCAAATCACTCCTAACAAATCCCTCTCGGGTATTCTTATATACCGCCCGCCCGGAAGTCTAGGAAATTTTGTTGGATCACTGCTAGAGTCCACAATCTCTTCCTGCACCTCAACCTCCAATTTCATCCTACTAGGAGATCTAAATCTGCACTTTGAGGATAGCACAGATAAAATTGCAAGCAACCTCATTTCAGAATTAAACCTCTACTTAAAAAACTCAGAGGCAACGCATGCCAAAGGACACCTTTTAGACCCAGTTTTCGCCAACTTCCCTAAAATAGAAATTTTACCCTCACTCCCTCTTCCATGGTCTGATCACTTCCTTATCCCATTCACATGGCAAACCAATCTAGACACCCCCCAAATTCAAATTTCCAGAGAGCAGGTTAGAATATGGTCAAAACTCTCACTCGAGAACTGGACCCAGGAATTAACACAAGCTGCCCATCCCGCAGACCCTGACCCCGTGAAAGCAGACGAAAATTTTACTAGATGGCTCACCTCCACCCTGGATTTAGTCGCACCCAAAAAAAATTTAAAGAAAAAAGGCAAAATCTTCAATTCTCCATGGTATTCCCAAGAATTGAGGAACCTACGAAAAATCTGTAAAATCCAAGAGCGGAAATGGAGGAAAGATTGGGATCCCCTCAACAAAGAAGAATACAAAAAAGCAATGAGGACTTATAAATTAGCCCGAAAAACAGCCCAAGCCTCCTTCTTTGAAGAAAAAATTAAATCTGCCTCTAACTCGTCCCGGGAGACCTATAAAATAGTTAGAGTTACTTAAAACTCCTAACCCCCCTTCAATTCAGGAACCCACAGTTGCTAGGTGCAACCAAGTAGCAACCTTCTTCCAGAATAAAATAACAAACATCTTACAAGCCCTTCCGCCAAAATCTGATAACAATCCCCCTGCGGCCCTGCTGCCCTCAACCATTGGCCCGACCTTGGACAGTTTTAACCAGCTGTCCAATGAAGACTTCTTGAAAGCTCTATCAGGCATGAAAAGTGGTTCACCGAATGACCCAGCCCCTATTAACATCGTCAAACAAGTCGGACCTACGATTTCGCATTTGGCCACCAACCTTATAAATGATTCACTTAGCCAAGGAGTGGTCCCCCCCAACTGGAAACACGCAATAGTTAAGGCTTTACAGAAAAAACCAGGACTTGACCCTCAAGACCTTTCTAACCTTCGACCAATCTCTCTTTTGCCTGGCATAAGTAAGATCGCAGAGAAGGCTGTCAATCAGCAATTGTCGGCTTTCCTTGAATCCAACAATCTCCTTCGCCCTTCACAAACAGGTTTCCGCCCGGGTCAGGGGACCGAGACCGCTCTTCTGAAAGTGGTCGAAGAAGCAAGGTGCATCTTGGATTCAGGAGGATCGGCTCTACTGATCCTCCTGGATCTAAGCGCTGCATTTGACACGGTGGATCACAAGATCCTGATCCGTCACTCCTTAACCTAGGGGTGAGAGACACAGCACTATGTTGGCTCACATCCTTCCTTAAGGACAGAACCTTTCAGGTCTGTGAAGGGAATGTGCGATCCAAATCTTTCCCCCTCCAGTGTGGGGTTCCTCAGGGCTCTTCACTGAGCCCTACATTGTTTAACATATACATGGCCCCCCTGGAGGATGTGGTTATTCCCTTTGGGATCAAAGCCGTTACATACGCTGATGACACCCAAATGGTTGTTTCGTTTTCTTTAGAATGTGACAAACTTAGAAACCTTCATGACTGTCTTGAAGGAATCCATAACTGGATGGGTGACTCAAGGCTTAAACTAAACGGCTCTAAAACTGAGCTCATGCTGCTGGGCCACCAAACATCCCTCCCCATTGCTATGTGGCCATCATGCTTAGGAACCCTTCCACAACCCAAGACAGAACTCAAAAGCTTGGGTTTCTGGCTGGAGCAAGACCTCTCTTTGAAAACGCAGGCCAAAAAAACGGCTGGTACCTGTGTGGGCCTACTCCGCTCTGCCAGGAAGATTCTTCCATTACTCCCCACACAGTCTCAAAAATTGCTTATTCAAGGTCTAATCTTATCCAGATTAGACTATGGCAACGCCCTTTTCTTGGCGGCCCCAGAATCCACTATTAATATTCTTCAGCGAACTCAAAACGCCGCAGCGAGGCTTCTGACGGGCACCCCTCGGAGAGCATCTGCTAAACCAGCCCTAAACGCTCTCCATTGGCTACCGATCCGTGAAAGGATCAAATTCAAGGCCCTATGTGCTACTCACAGAGCTTTGCAAGGTCAAGGACTTAAGACCAAGGTCAAGACTTAAGCTTAAGACCATGCTCTATCCCTATCAACCTATCAGGTCCCTGCGTTCCTCCCAAGGTAACCTAGCCACTGTCCACAGAGTCAAGAAGGCCCGCACGGGAGGGCGACGCTTTTCGGTCACAGCAGCAATCCTATGGAATTCCCTGCCAACTCAGCTGCGCTCTGAACCGAACTACATGAAATTCCGGAAGCTACTTAAGACCTACCTTTTCCCGCAATAACTTTATTTCCCCCTTCTACCCCCCTGTTTGTTTCTTCTCAGTTGTTAACTGCAATCACAGCGCTGGGACGCTCCCGGGCAGCCACGCGCATTATAAATCCCTTTACATTCATTCATTCATACTCTTTGACCCCAATGCAACAATACCTTCTGCACTTATGATAACTGCAGTCCTGAGTAGCAGGCTATCTCCTCTGCCGCTTTTACCTCGTCCCCACCATGATGGATCATCACCTCTGTCCTAATGCTTGAAAGAACAATAGGCTCTGATGCCCCTTTTTTTAAAGGTAGACAGTCATACTTGTGATGCAGTGGGCCCCCCAAATTCCTGGCCCCCAGTCCTGCTGCATCTGCTCCTTTTTGATAACCAGCAGTGGCCACTTACACACTTGGCAGCAGTACCAGCTTCACTAATGAATGACCCTTTTAAAAAAACAAAAACACTCATACTGTCACCTTATTTGGGGTATCTCTCTGAAGAAGCGGTTTCTGGCCATTTGTAAACATAAAAATGAGTCGGCATACAGTGCTCCTTATTCTGGGCCTTCTCTTTGACAATATCTTTGAACCTCGCTCCTTTCCTAGACCATTTCTGTGAGGCCCCCAAGGATCGAGAGAATTAGGGCTCTGCCTCTGAATGCAACCCTGCTGGCCTTCTTCCTGCCACCCCATGGACTCGGCTTTCACACAAAAACTTCCCCTGAATGGTTCATACTGACTTTGAGATGCCTGTGCCTGAAACGAAGTGTGTGGCGGTAGTGCAGAAAGTTAAAAAAGAAACCGGCCTTCTTACCAGCCATTAATTGATTGAGTCACTTAAAGCCAGGGCCACTGGAATTATGAGTTTCTGCAGCAGCAGCTTTTTCCACATAATTATCAGTTTAGTGCATTTGCTACATGTTCCGGAGCAGTGGAAGGCCCTTTGCAAAGATTGACTGGTAATCTTGTAGTCGCTTTCTGCTGTATTTGGCTGTTAAACTGGTACTAATGAGGTGAAATATTTCCCCTGACATCGTTACTGTGAGTTAAAATTCAAAATAATGAAGTAATGCTAACCACACAATGTGGCGCATTGTGCCACATAATTTACCTTTTCTTGCCGCATAATTTAGTCAAACCTGTTACATAATGTTGTCCTCTTCTGCTGAATAATTCCAGTGGATCTGCTTAAAGCTTTAAGGTGGCAAAGAACTATTCTTTTTAAGATGTAATGTAAAGGAGTTATCAGCTGGGATATGGAATAGTGGAGGCACTTACAAAAATGTCTGCATTAGATACAGTTTGATTACTTATTACTAAAAAGTATATTTTGTAAGAACTTGTTTTATCTCAAACACTGCATCATTTTGCAGCAGCCTAACTTAGAGTATGTAAATACTGTTTTAAAATAATGACTTGCATATTCACAGTGCTTTCTGCTACAGTCTGGGACCTCATAGCACTATAAACAGGACATTGGAATTATGCGGCAGGAGAAGTCCAAATTATGCAGCATGGTTGACAATTCTGCAGCAAGCAAAGGCGAATTATGCTGCATATTTTGTGATAGCATTACTGCACTATTTTGCTATTTTTACACTTGTTAACATTGTCCTGGCTTGTATTGCCCCTCATAAGTACCACATTAACACCCACATATAGCAATAAGCAACAGAAAGGTGACCAGTCTACCTTTAGAAAGGGACTTCCACTGCAAGGTAACATATGTTGCTGCATTTTTTAATCTGCAAATTATGCTGCAGATGATGGATTATGTGGCAAATGTGGGAAAACCCTAAATATGTGCTGAGAGTGCAGGGTGAGTGTGAACGTGAAGGGTGAGAATGAGCTGTGAGTTGAGTGAATGCAGGGTGAATTACCAGACACTTGAAGTTAATCAGCATGTTATTGATGTGGTGTAGGGTTTTGTCATATAGTTACTGCGTTTCTATATATTGTGTTAAGTTAGCATGAGTTTATTAAATGTTTAAACGACATATTTTCCTTCGGCTTCAGTTTGCACACGACACATAATTGTTACTGTAGCTTTCAACCTAGACGAAAGATGAGATTTATTTGAGAATAATATGTTATTGCTCTGATATCAATTGTGCTTGGTACACTTGGTACCACTGTCTGCACACTGAGAACTGCACCCTCTAAGAATAACCTAACACAAGGTTGCTGGGAGGCCTGATCCTCGCACCACATTAGACATAACACAAATAATGTTGCTGCCAACATTGGGCTCTACGCGGGTTTAAGATAGAGTTACAGGGAATGAAACAACACACTTGAAGATGCTTCGCATGCAGAGAGCTGTTAGCTGATGATGTGATCCTCTCATCCTGACATTTAGAGGTATGGGCCCGCCCTGCTAAAAACCCAAAAGAGACCTTCATGATATAATATAATATGCTAAATAGGGAGCTGAGAAATAGGTGTTGTTAATTCCTATTATTTTCAGCATTATAACATGCTATCACCTTTTGCTTACTATGGACTAGTAACTATGCTGATAACTTTGATACTTGTAATCTGTTTGTAAGTATTGTATAAGATTCTGCGTTTGAGAACATTGCATTGATTAATAAATATTTCAAATATGCACGTGTCCTCTTTACTCCAAGTTCTGGTTTGAAATGATTATAGAGCGAAAGAGTGTTCATGTGTTCCACAATTCCTGAGGTAACCAAAGTTCATGTTCTGGTTTGTCTAAGTCATTGGGAGTTTGTTATGACCAATGAGACACTGTAGCTAGCTCGGTAAGGGGATTTCTGATACTAAGGTGAGTTTTGGGTCACCCTAATTCACTAAGGTTCTAGATCTCTATGCACAGTTCTGTGGGAGAACGGAAACCCTGCTACAGTTTCAGATATAAGTTGAACTATTGCTATTCTGGAATTAATCAGGGAATCAAGGGTGAAATAAATAATGTGCTGATCCTGCAACAAACTTCCAGTCTTCTGATTAGGGTTGCCAGCTCGTTATTTTGATGTTGCAGACATTACAATAAGAAACATTCACCTAAAGCCCTATTTTCAGAACGTATCTGTGCGTACTTTTAAAAGCAAATATAAAGCACTTTTAAATGTGTTCTAGGGCTGCCTGAATGATTCATGACTGAAAATAAAAAGAACAGACAGAAAGTCACTTTACAAATGAATACGTACTTTTTTTTTTTAAGACCATATTTAGTGTCAAAGCAAGGTCTTTGCAGGCTCTTTAAACATATAAGGCTGGCATTTTTTCTATTGGCAACCCTTTCTTGTACTCCTTTTCATGAAATGCATTTTCTCACTACAGCAGTACATTTATAATACAATTGTAAGGAATAGGCAGAGTCGGGCCCATGAAAAAGAAAAAAAAAACTAAGCTTCGGTAACCAGTTCCTGAAGGTATTTAAATGGTCTTTAAAGACCTGTGAAATACTCGGTTGTGCTGGAGTCTTAATAAGACTCCAGACACTGCCCAGCTGAGCACCCACTAACCTCTGGCCCCACGGCAACTGAGGGCTTCGGAGTAAATGATGACAACCTAAAAATACAGCAAATAAACATTGCTGTACTTCCATTCGTCTTCATTTACATGTGCTTGCAGAGGCCTTTGCGCCCCCCTGGGAACCCATCCACGCCCCCCCCCCAGGGGGGCGTGCCCCACAGTTTGAAGAACTGTGCCTTGGAATATCCCCAGGCGTCAGACTGGATCTGGAAAGTTTTGCTTAGCAGTACCCCTGCGCATCAGTTGGTGGCGTCCTGCGGCTCCGTGTCCGTCACTGGCGTCGTATGCGCCGAAATGATGTCACGGAGACTACTTAGGCACCACCCATGCGCGCTGATGTCAGTTCTTTCTTTTTCTGCGCCAGCAAGTGCAGATCCGGATAGAGCATGTACCTTAGTCATTTTTTGACTATCTTTTTGATAATTTTGTCTCGTGTTGGTTTTCTCTGGTGCGAGTAGGGATGTCTGGATTTAAGTCCTGCGGGGCCTGCCGTCTCAATATGTCGGTGGCGGACTCCCACGTTGTTTGCCTCTCCTGCCTAGAGACTGATCACAACTCCCGGGCTTTCAGGGATTGTCGAGCCATGGCCCGAAGGCCCTGAGGGAGCTGCGCCAGAAACTGCTGGAGGCCCGGCATTTGTCCCACTGCCGCTCCAGGTCAAGGGACCGTTCCCGGGACCGCTTGCGGGGACTTAGTCGTCGCTCCTCGGGCTCCAAGTCTTCGCCCTTGGATTCCGGTAAGCGACGACATAAAAAGAAGTCGAAGAAGCGTGTTCGCTCTCCGACTCCGCCACAGTGGGTGCCATTCGTTCCACCCTTGCCCCAGTTCCAGGACCATTTTGTTCCAACCTGAGATCCGCATTGGAATGCGGCGCCGGTCCGGCCCTTGCTGACTCTGTTCACTGCGCTGTTTCCGATGCACTTTATCCCTTCTCCGGCTCTTCCGCCGCAACCGGCTCCTCCTACCGAGGAGGAGGAGGACTGGGAGGGGTCCGAGGACCCTCTTGTCCGGCAGTGTGACTCCAAGCGGGACTGGGTGGCCGATCTAGAGGACTCAGGCAACCTCGATGTCTCTTCTGACCCAGGGTTTGCCTCTCCCAGCCCGAGATGAAGGAGGGCGCTTCCTACACAATGGTGCTCTGTAGGGCTGCTGAGGTCCTAAACCTCTATCTTCCTACGGTCACTGTAGGGAAGTGGGTTTCTGTTGCAGTAACCCCCCCCCCACCAACTTTTTGCCTGATACCTGATGCACTTTTCCTTGGTGTGCCCTGGGTCCCTACCAATCAGGTACCCAGGGCCTGTGTTCCTTCCCTAAAAACTACCCTAAAGCCTAAACCCAATTGGCAGCTGTGGTCACAGGTCAGCCCCTGGTAAATGGTACCCTAGGTCCCCAGGGCACTGTGACCAGGGAAGACCCCTAAGGGCTGCAGCACTTAGTGTGCCACCCTTAGGGGCCCTCTGCTCTGACACCCATACACTGCCTTGGCAGGCTGAGTGTCTTGGTACAGAACTAAACAGAGTCGACATGGCACACATCCCTGTGTGCCATGCCCACAAACACACTGCCCTGGCATACATCAGTCACCCCTCTAGCTGGGTTCCCTATGCCAGTGGTGTGGGCACAAGGGTATGCGCCCTGTGCTCCTACAGTACCCAGGGCCGTTCCTGGGCACTGTGCAGTGATGCCATTAAGAGTATATGGTGCTGGGAGGTTGCCATTACGAACTCCACAGCACCATAATGGCTACACTGAAGACTGAGAAGTTTGATACCAAACTTCTCAGCACATTAAACCCACACTGATGCCAGTGTGGGATTTAATGTAAAATGCACTACAGAGGGCACCCTGAAACCTAACCTACAATCCACGTCTTGTCTGAGAGGCTGCCTAGGCTGCCACACAGCAGACAAATTGCTGGACCCCTGGGTGGAGAGCCCCCGCTCTCCTGGCACTGCAACAATGCACATCCTGGGCGAGGTGCTAGGTCTCCTCCCCCAGGATGGGCAGGGGGAAGCTTCAAAGGCATGTGAGCTTCTCCAGTCCACTTGCTCTACTCAGCAACTGGCCCCCACGAGTTCTGACCCCCACTCTGGCGGGAAGACTGGCGGGAAACCCTACGTCAGGAAAGGGGGTGTGCCAACGCCACCCCTCAGGTGGGAGAGGCGAGGTGAAGCACAACTCCGGGCTACCGCCATCTTGAGGATGGAGGAGCCCTACCCACGCACAACTAGGCTCCTACCCCCTCCACGCAGTACCCACCCCTGAACCGGGACCTATTGGTCACTACCCTCACCCTACCTGTAACGCCCCTAAATTTTGTATTTAGGGGCACACTGAACCTTCCTTCCTCAGATCCAGATTCCGAAACAAGAAAGAACAAGGAACAAGAAGACCTACCGTGCAGCTGCTAAAAAGAGGAAGACACCAACTGATTTGGCCCAGCCCTACCGGCCTGTCGAACCTGCTCCTGCTAACCCCCGGCGTCTCCAATGATCAGCAACCTCAAAAACCCCGGAGGGCCTGACTGCCTTGTGACTCTGACTACCTGGGTTTCCCACGAGCAGTGGTACAGCTCAAAGCAAATAAGCCCTTGCATCAGCCCGTAACTGCGAACCCTGCACACTCTGCACCCCCCGGCGACTGGGACCCGAAGTCCAGTGCCCAAAGACCCCCCTTGACGTACCAGACTACGCCTGCAGCCTCAGAACCTTGGTCCCCCCCCTTACCGCGACCAGCTGAGGGTAAGATTTCCCGTCGCCAAAAGACACCCCTTTACCCGGCGCCCCACGGCCTCCTGTGCCCAACTCCTGGGTGTCCACCCATCCTTCAGCTTCCCAACTTACCTCTCGAAGTGGTGGTCGCACCTGAAGAATCTCCATCCCAGAGTCTGCAGCCTTTGTTCACTTTCTATGCTCTCCATTGAATAACATTGAGCAGCCAACGGCTCAAAAGTACCCTGCACCCAGCTGCCTGAGTGCCCCTGGGAGTGCAGCCTCTATCCTATCTCACTTCCCCCGAGTAAGTGACCCAGGCGTGTGGCCTGCTAGCCAGCAGTCCCCAACCAAGGGCCCCCTGCTTACCTTAGGATAACATTGGGCCTAACTCACTCTGCACCTGGCTGCCCCTTGGCCGCTGAGGGTGTAACAACTGTACTTACTCGACCCTGGGAGACCTCTGAGTCTATGCCTAGAACCTTAACTCCGCCAGTCGAGTACTTACCCAAAAGCCGATAACTCCCTTTTCTTCCATAGGGTAACATGGACTGGTTTCACTTGAAAATTCTTTGAAGTTTGGAAACTTTAAAATATTTGTCTAAAATCAGCCGAACCACGAATTCCGATTTACTCACCTGCTATCAGGAGAGATCTCAGTGCTGGATCATGGTGCCCTGCACTGACCCAGAAAAGTAATTACAACCGTACTTACCCCTAACTCAATTTTCTTCCATAGGAAATTATTGACTGTTTTTCTGTGAAATTTCTTCTAAGTGTCGATTTTTGCAAATTACAAATATTCCTTAAAAATCGTACAAACTACGAAAACGTAATTACTTACCTGTTTAAGATAGATGTCCCAGTGCTGAATCTAGGAGCCCAGCACTTGATAACAAAAGTAATGCAAACATACTTTAACTGCGATCTGCATTTCCTTCCATAGGATAACATTGCCTGGTTTTTGCTAAAAAAGTGTTGATTTTGCAAACTTACAAATATTAGTTAAAAATGGCCTGTATAACAAACACAATCCTTCAACTGTTTACAGGTGGTCTACCAGTGCTGGATCTAGGATCCATCCCTGAGTTAGGAAGAGTAACCATAACCCCACTTACCTGCTAAGTGAATTTCTTCCAAATGAAATTTAACTGTTTTTCTGTGAAATTTCTTCTGTCAACTTTTAAAATACCAAAATATTACTTAAAAATCACTACTGTGACTTAATAGATTTTGCTCAACTGTTTACAGTACCTGTCTCAGGACTGAATCTACGATCCAGTCCTGCAGTTAGAAAAGTAATCCTGGAAGTAATCAGTTACCTTCTTTTACAAATTCCCATTAAGCTCAATGTGTTATTGGGTTTGCAAATTGCGTTGCCTATTGCAACAAACTGTAACTTTTGCATTCCAAAAGTCTATTGCCTATAGGCAAAGTATTTAACTTTAGTAACTCATTCTGAGAAAGTATATTTTGATATCTTGTTGGTTCTAAAATAAAAACGACTACTTTTGATACAAAACAATTGGCCTAGACTGCAGTTCTTGAGTGTGTGAGACCATTTGCTGACTAAGGGTGTACAACAAATGCTTTACACTGTCCTCAGATACTGCCTTACTGCTCGACCAAGCTACCACTTTAGAGAGTAAGATTATATCTAACTTTAGCCTCTGCCAAACCTCTGGGGTCTGTGGACTCTGTGCACACTGTACCTATTTGAGAACAGTATATACAGAGCCACTTTCCTACAGTGACCCTCAAAACTAACCTCACGAGGTGCTCCAGACGGCGACTACTTTGCTGGAGACTCTGCTACCCTTCAATGACGCCCTCCCCGACGTCCTGTTGGGTACCTGGTCGCGACCAACCACAGGGGCCCCTGTGGATAAGAATGTTGCCAGGCATCACTGCCTGGGGCCTGGTGACCCGCCTTTCTGACCACTCACCCTATGCTTGAGAGTCTGGTCATCCAGGCCTCGACGTCGCAGAGTGTCTTTCCCACAGCTCCTCCGGACAAGGACTCTAAGAAGTTGGATCAGTTCGGTAAGTGGCTGTTCTCTTCAGCCAGTTTGGGGCTGCGGTTGGTGAACACCCCCTGCTTATTGGCCTGTTATTCCCATGCGGTGCGTGATACCGTTGCTCAGGTGTTACCACAGTGTCCTGAGGAGGTCCAGGCTGTACTTTCCCTGGCAGTTGCTGAGGGTAGGGATGCGGCTAAGTTCACCATTTGGTGTGGTTTGGACATCGCTGACTCGTTGGGCAGGGTGATTTCTACGACTCTGGCGCTGCGTCGCCACCCCTGGTTGCGTTCTACTGGATTCTTGCCCGATGTCCAGAGCTCGCTCATGGACATGCCCTTTTATGGCACCCGCCTGTTTGGAGATAAGGCCGACAGTGCACTAGAGCGTTTTAAGGACTCGCGGGCCACAGCAAAGTCCTTGGGTCTTTGTGCAAAAAGCCAGGCCACTCCTGGTTTTCGTTCCTTTCGTGGCCATGGCAGAGGCACCCAGGCGCGTTCCGTCAGCAAGCCTGTACCAACCTCAGTGCGGTCTGGGAATTGGTGTGGGGGTCGGTCCACCTCCACCCCCGCTGCTTCTTCCTCCAAACCTTACTAATCCGAGCTTTGTGGAACAGCCCACGCCTTTTGGTGGCAGGACCTGCCACCACCTCCCCCCACTGGCACAATATCACATCAGACACGTGGGTGTTGCAGCTCATCCACAAGGGTTACTCCCTTCCCTTTCAGTCCACCCCTACAGCCATGCCACCTCTGTACCTCCGCATGTCGGGGGAACACTTGGCGCTTCTCCGGGAGGAAGTCACATCCCTCTTGGCCAATGGGGCCATCGAGTGTGTTCTGGGCCAGAAGTAGGGAGTGGTTGTTATTCTCACTACTTTATGGTCCCCAAGAAGGACAAAGGGGGTCTGCATCCTATCTTGGATCTCCGGAACATCAATCGCTTCCTCCGGAAGGAGAAGTTCAAGATGCTGACTCTGGCCTTTGCTGCCCTCGACCCTGGAGACTGGATGGTAGCGTTGGACTTGCAGGACGCATATTTTCACATCCCCGTCCTGCCGGCCCATCGGCGTTACCTGCGGTTCACGGTATGCCAGGAGCATTTTCAGTTTACTGTGCTCCCCTTCGGTCTTACCAGCGCCCCTCGGGTGTTCACGAAAGTGATGGCGGAGGTCGCTGCTCATATGCACAGGTCAGGGGTATTAGTCTTCCTCTACCTCGACGACTGGTTGTTGAATTCGGGCTCGCCCCAGGCAGTCGCCACCCACCTTCAGACTACGGCCGACCTCCTGCACTTGCTGGGGTTTTCCATCAATGTGCCGAAGTTGCACCCGAGTCCCTCTCAGAAGCTCCCCTTCATCGGAGAGGTTCTGTATTCGAGGCAGTTTTGGGTTTATCCTCCTGAGCAGCGAGTCAGGGATATCCAGGCTATGATTCCGATCTTTCAGCCTCAATCCCGCGTTTCGGTCAGGATGACCCTCCGGCTCATGGGCCTGATGGCCTCCTGCATCCTGCTAGTGCAACATTCCAGGTGGCATATGCTGGCTCTGCAGTGGGACCTGAACCTCCAGAGGGCGCAGCATCAGGGCAACCTGTCCGATCACAGAAAGTTGACCCGCACCAAGGTTTGTACACAAGTATTTGATTTATCAAATTTCTATATTTCACAGTTATAGTTGATATTCAGACAGAAACTTCCCACATGTAAGAATTTTAAATAGTTGATTGAAGATGTTTCCAATTTTCTTTATTCAATTTCTCAGTTAAAATTCACAGAATTGCTTGTTGCCAACGCGTTTAGTCACATCAGTGACTTCTTCAGGGCTCAATAGTGCTTATTCTGACAGAATTTCTACTTAGCGTCCGCCACCATATAATCTCTATGTATTTCTGGTCTGACATTCGATCATGTCCAGATCTCGGAGGGCACTGCACGACACTTGCAGTGGTGGCTCACGAATCGCGATTGGGTCATTGGCATATCCCTCTCCCAACTGGAGCATACATTGGTGACGGATGTGTCTCTCCTGGGATGGGGAGGCCACTTGGGAGAGGCGGAGATCAGAGGCCTCTGGTCTCCGGCAGAGTCCCGGCTCAATATCAAACTTCTGGAGCTGCGGGCGATCCGACTTGCACTGATGGCATTCCTTCCCTCTGTCCGGGGAAGTGTAGGGCAGGTGTTCACGGACAACACCACCGCCATGTGGTATTGCAAAAAGCAGGGCGGGTGGGGTCCTGGACCCTTTGTCAGGAGGCTCTGCGCCTCTGGACATGGCTGGAACATCAAGGCATCACCTTGGTGGTTCAACACCTGGCATGTTCTCTAAACGCCAGGGTGGACAAACTCAGCTGTCGGTGCTCGATGGATCATGAATGGCGTCTGAACTCGGACGTGGCGCAAGGGCTCTTTCAGCAGTGGGGAGAGCCTTGGTTATATCTATTCGCCACTGAAGCGAACACGCAATGTCATACGCTCTGCGCGTTTGAATTCCCAAGGCGGCACTCGCACAGCGACGCTTTCCGTCGCGAGTGGAGCTGCGGTCTGTTGTACGCCTTTCCGCCTATTCCACTTCTGCCCAGAGTGCTGAAGAATATCAGGCGCGACCAGGCCCCATTCATCCTTGTGGCTCCGGACTGGGCATGAAGATACTGGTATCCAGAGCTATTCAGCATGGTGATCGATCCCCTGATCTGACTGCCTCTTCGGGAGGATCTTCTGTCGCAGCAGCAGGGGGACGGTCCTCCACCCAAACCTATCCAGCCTCCACCTCCATGCATGGAGATTGAGCGGCAACAGTTGACAGCTTTCGATCTTCCTCCCGAAGTCTGTGATGTTATTCTGGCAGCCAGGCGTCCCTCCACGAAAACGTTATGCTCCTGGAGGTGGAACAAGTTTGTTGCATGGTGCACAGATAAGTCTGTGGATCCCCTTTCTGCCCCTCTTTCCGAGGTTGTTCTGTTCTTTCTTTCCTTGGCCCAGCAGGGCTCTGGTCTGGGCACTATCAAGGGTTATCATTCTGCCATATTCGCCTTTCTACGGCTTCCGGATCAGCCTTCTCTTTTCAAGTCTCCGGTTGTTAACCATTTCCTGAGAAGGCATTATACACACGTTCCCTCCGGTCCAGTTTATAATGCCTCCGTGGGAATTGAATCTTGTGTTGACCTATTTGATGTGCGCACCCTTTGAGCCGCTTTACCACTGTCCTTTACGTCTTCTCACCTTAAAGACTGCTCTCCTGGTTGCTCTCACATCTGCCAGATGAGTGGGTGAGCTCCAGGCTCTGTACTCTAAACCTCCTCTCCTTTCTGTTCATCCGGACAAGGTGGTTTTACGGACCCATCCTTCTTTCTTGCCAAAGGTTGTTACGCCCTTCCACATCTTGCAGACCATCACTTTGCCCACCTTTTTTCCGCCTCCTCAACCTTCTAAAGAGGAGATGCTCCATCATCTGGACCCAACACGTGCTCTCTCATTCTATCTGACGCGCACACAGCAGTTCCGGGTGGATGGCCAGCTCTTTGTTGGCTACGTGGGTGCCACAAAAGGTGGGGCCGTGCACAAACGGACCATCTCTTGGTGGGTCGTTCTCTGCATCAAGACCTGTTACTCCTTGGCTAAGAAGGAGCCTCCTGTGGGGCTGAGTCCCCATTCCACCAGGACAACGGTAGCCACTACTGCCTTGGGATGCAGCGTTCCCTTGCAGGACATTAGTCAGACAGCTACCTGGGCCTCGCTGCACACGTTTACCAAGCATTACTGCCTTGACAGTCAAGTCCGGAGAGACTGCTTCTTTGGCCGTTCTGTTCTCCGTGACTTTCTGGTGTAATCTTGTTCGCAGACCCACCACCGGGGTTGGTATTGCTGGGGTATCTATTTTAAGGTAAGGAATCTATCACTAACGTGTCTTTCAGATGCACAAGTTACTACTTGTGTAACAATATATCTGTAAGAGACATTAGTTAGTGATTGATTCCTTACCGACCCACCCATCCTCCCCGTTCTGCGAACTGATTACTAGGGTTAAGGTCATCCCTTTCAGGGACCTAGTTTCAATGCACTAGTAGTCAGTATCTAGCATGGCTCTGTGTTCCTGGTGCGAAAAGTCGTGTACAGAACTGACGTCCTCACACATGGGTGGCGCCTAAGTAGTCTCTGTGACGTCATCTCTACGCATATGATGCCAGTGACTGACGCGGAGCCGCAGGACGCCACCTACTGGCGCGGAGGGGTACTGCTAAGCAAAACTTTCCGGATCCAGTCTGACGCCTGGGGATATTCTAAGGTAAGGAATCTATCACTAACTAATGTCTTACAGATATATTGTTATATAAGTAGTAACTTGTGCTTTTATTTCAATAGTACTGATAGCCCTGCGACAATACCCACATAAAGGTAGTTGGCTGTAAACGCTCACTGCCCCTGGAACCAAGGCCTTCTCTCCCAGGGGATCCTCATCAATAGTCATACGCACTGAATATTCCCGCCCATGTGCGGGACCCCAGAAACAATATAAAAATATATATGTAAAAAACACATATATCTCGTTCCAAATATATGTAAATCCATATATCATTTTTCTCACACCAATGGAGCTCCAAAACCAAGGCTAGACAATGTAAACACTTGTATATGTACAGCAATTAGAAAGGAAAACAAAAACACATTAGGTCAACTAGTCCTTGAACTTTGTGTTTTAATGACTAAAAACACTCATAAATTCTGCAAATTGCTCATAAAAGACATTGTCAGCCATAAGCTGCATTGAAAAGTGAATAACACAGAAAACAAAGCATTTTCAGTTAAAACTGGCACTGTGCCTTTAAGGCAGCCATGACCCCAGGCTTCCCATCATGCCTCAGGGGTGACAGTTAGGTCAGTTGTTCTTTCCGGCTCTTTCAGTCAGGACCCTGGTTAAACGGCTCCCACCTTTTTTTGACTTTGTCAAAAATAGTTTGGTGTTTGCCTTCAATTTTTGTCTTCACTCAACAGCTTTTAGCCTTAGAGAGCTAGTGCTGCCTTTTTTCGGCTCAAAAAAGGTAAATTTTTGGTAAAAAAAATCCCTTCGCTTTTTGATCCCTGCTCTTCCTGTGGGAAGAAGAAAGCTAGGACTGATACACATCCTGTGTGTATCCTCTGTCCTCCTGACTCTCATTCTCCAGAAAGCTGTGATCACTGCAAGTCCTTGTCAAGTAGAACTCTCAAGGACAGATGAAAAATCAGGATTTATGAGCTTTCTGAGAGAGGTAGGTCTCCAAAGAGACAGAAAAAGCGGAGGGCGCGGTCGACGTCGAGAGATGTCCCGGTTTGCTCTCCTTCGGTGTCGGGATAGTCGTCGAAGGTTCCACCGACGAAGAGTCCACTCCCCTCGACGGTGAAGACTTCAGCGTCGAGAGTCAAGGTAACTCCACTGCCGTCAACCGGGTGACGTGCAGCGTCGAGGGAGAGGTCGACGTTGGAGCGTAGAAGATAGACGTCGAGACCTCCGTCGTCGAAGCCTCAGGTCCAGTCTTCGACGCCGAAGCCTCCGTCGACGCCTAGTCACCGGCGTTCGACGTCGAGGCATCCTCTGTCGGCGTCTCATCATCGTTGCTCGACGTCGAGGCACCCTCCGTCGTCGCCAGGTCATCGGCGATCAACGTCTAGGCATCCTCCGTCGTCGCCAGGTAATCGGTGATCGACGTCGAGGCACCCTCTGTCGCCGTCTCATCATCGATGGTCGACGTCGAGGCATCCTCCGTTGGCGTCTCTCCATCGACGCTCTACGTCTAGGCATTCACCATCATCGACAGGGCAACGGCGTTCGTCGTCGAGACATCAATCACAGTCCAGTCGAGGGCGTTCAGCGACCCAGCATCCTCTGTCGGCGTCCAGTCATAGGCGCTCGACGTCGAGGACTCCTCCGTCGACGTCACCCCCCCCCTGGCGTTCGACGTCGAGACATGGGACTCCAGCGCAATATTTTCTGATTCATCAGCCAGTGGTGGCGCAACACACCGAGACATCGAGCTGGCCGGCTCCGTCTTAGAGTCATGGGCCTACATCTCGGAGGTCCTCAAGAACAGCTTCAGCTGCGGAAGGGGACCAGGGCTCTCCAGAGAGCATCAGTCATGCTGCCAAGAGGAAGAGAACTCCAGAGAATCGTGGTTCTCACATTCGACTGCTTCTCCTGTGAGTCTGTCTTCCTCATCAAGATCATCTTCTGACCCGGATGTGATCATTTACACGTCGGGCGGCGAAGAATCAAGACACTCCCCTTCACCTCCTCCACAGGGGCGAAAGGATGTAGCACCTGCACGCTCTCCAGTGAGGGACGCCGCACAGCAGCCTCCTACCGTCAGACTGTCTCCACGATGGTATGCACCGCTGCACAACTGGGCTACAGATAGAGACGGCGTCTCGATTGCAGCAGCCTTTCTCTAGACCTAGAGAGCGGTCTTGCTCTCCGGTGAGGTCCAAAGGAAGATCACGCTCTCCGGTTCGCCGTAGGCAAAGATCACGCTCTAGAGTTCGTGCCTCCAGGCGTAGATCAGATCTAGGAGCAGGAGGAGAGAACAAAGATCACCGACTACCTCTTCTTCTCCGACACGCTCCCATAGAGAATACTCGCATACTCGGACGGATTCGCCTCCATCAAGGGTATCTCCGATCGAGGATATCTTCTCCTTTCAGGACATACTGGGTAGAGGGGCTATAAAACTGGGAGTTCTCTTAACAACTCCGCAGGTCAAGACCTCAGTGATTTTTGAAACGCTGCATCACAGGTCGGCACCTAAACCCCTTTTGCCGTTAGTGCCGGGCATTATAGATCCGGTGATGGAGGTATTCCTCACTCCAGCAACGGTCAAAGCGGCTCCGGCGAGGATACTGAAGAAATACAAATCTCCAGAAGAGGACCCCCTGTTTCTTCGAGCTGATCCTCCCCCGGACTCGGTAATCATCGCAGCAGCGAGGAAATCCAGTGCGGTTTCCTCTTCGGTTACTGTACCTCCGGACAAAGACAGCAAGACGCAAGATTCGTGGGGGAGAAGAGTCTGCAGTACTTTAGCATCTTTTCTTAAGGTTTCTAACGCAGAGGCCCTTTTGGGACGTTACGATAGGTCCCTGTGGGATTCTCTACAGCTTTTTGTGGACAAACTCCCTCAGGAAGACCGTAAGGACTTTGAAGAAATCCTTCTGGAGGGCAGTCAGGTCTCCAACCAAATTATAGGTGCCGCAGCGGATGGGGCGACCCTGGCGGCTCATGGATATGCCCACGAAATATCGGCAAGGAGATCATCCTGGTTGTGCCTAACGGCTTTAAAACCAGAAGCCCAAGCGCGTATTCTGAACTTGCCATTTTCGGGGACTTCACTGTTTGGAGCGAGCACGGACGAAGAGATGCAGCGCATGAAAACAGAGCTGGATACTCTCAAGGCGGTAGGTCTTAAAAAGAAAAAAGAATTAAAAAAGAAATACCGCTCCTACAACTAGGGCCCTTCCAAACAACTGGCAGAAGAGTCAGGACCAGCAGGGTCAGCAAAAGTCCCAGTATAGAGGAAAGCGTAATTCCAGAGGAGGAGGGAATCAACGCCAGGGCAACAACACCGGAAAAGCTTAGTCCAAGCAATGAGTCTTTCCTTCCCCCAGCGCCGTGGACCACTCAAGTGGGGGGAAGCCTTGCGGGTCATTTGGAAGAGTGGCAAAACATCACAAATGACGGATGGGTGTTATCTACACTTCGGAATGGATACTGTCTTCGTTTCAGTCATCAGCCTCCACCTGTTCCCCCGATGGCAATATCCAATCATCAGTTACACCTTCTGCAAAAAGAAGTGGCCACTCTTCTCGAAGTCAGCCATCGAGATAGTGCCAGTGTCTCAAAGGGGAAAAGGGGTATACTACCGATATTTTCTGGTCAGAAAAAAGGGGCAAAAGGCAGAATTCAGACCTATTCTGGACTTTCGAACTCTCAATCTGTGCGTCAAAAAGGAAAAATTTTGCATGTTGGCGCTTCACCAAATATATCCACATCTCACGGGGGGAGATTGGATGTACTCGCTGGACCTCCAAGATGCATACTTTCATGTTCCAATACACCCCAGTCACAGGAGATTTCTTCGGTTCCGGGTGGGGACCTCCCACTATCAGTTCAAAGTCCTGCCGTTTGGGTTGAAGTCGGCTCCCCGGTTGTTCACGAAGTGTGTTGCAGTGGTAGCAGCCGCTCTACACCGCAGAGGGGTCTTCGTATACCCATACCTGGACGATTGGCTGTTGAAAGGTCCCTCCCCAGACAGCGTAAGAAGTCCGTTCCAGACTTGCATACAGCTCTGCCAGCGACTAGGGCTACATGTCAACTTCGGAAAATCAGTCTCTCATCCCACCCAGAAGATTCACTTCCTAGGAGCTCTGCTAGACTCCGAAGTAGGAAAAGTGTTTCCTTCGGAGGAGAGACAGTTTTCGATAACCCAGAAATGTCAGCTGGTGCTTCGCAACAAGGCTCAGAAAGTGCGCCGGATTGCCTCCCTGCTAGAGTCGATGGCATCATGCATCTTCCTGGTCCCGAATGCCAGACTTCGAATGCGTCCTCTTCAGCTGGATCTGGAGGACAAGTGGGACCAGCAATCAGCTTGCTGGGACGATCACATCATTCTCTCAGACGTAGCTCGAGCTTCCATTCCATGGTGGACCAAAAGACAAAATATGCAGGTAGGAGTTCTGTTCCATCAACCTCCCCCTGTGCAGACTCTGATCTCGGACTCGGATGTTCCCTTCTACGTTGGGGAGCACACATGGGTCAACTGCAGGTGCAAGGGCTGTGGTCGTACAAAGAAAGTACCTACCACATCAACATGCTGGAGTTGAGAGCAGTCTACCTAGCTCTCAAGGCGTTCCTTCCCTCGATTCACGAAGCTTCAGTTCTAGTACAGACGGACAACACCACCACAATGTACTATTTGAACAAGCAGGGGGGGGGGGGGGGGGGGGGGAAACGCGCTCACGAACTCTGTCGCTGGAAGCACCACGGATTTGGTATTTGCTTCTGGCTCGCATGTTGTCCATCACAGCAGTCCACCTCCCAGGGGAGCAGAATTTGAGTGGGGACGCTCTAAGCCGTAATTTCGACGACAAGGAGGATTGGGTGCTACACGACGCAGTGTTAGAAGAAATTTTCCAGTCCTGGGGTCGTCCCACCATAGACCTGTTCGCGGACGACCAAAACACAAAATGCCAAGACTTCGCCTCCAGGTTCTACCGGCCAGGGACGAGAGGGAATGCTCTTTTGATAGACTGGTCAGGGGAATTTGTGTACACTTTTCCACCACTTCCGCTGATCCCGAAGGTGGTGAGCAAGTTAACACTTGTGCACAACGATGTTCCTCATCGCCCCGGACTGGCCGAGGCAATGGTGGTACACGGACCCGATTCACCTGTCAGTGACTCCTCACAAGAGGTTACCATGCAGGCTGGACCTGTTGTCCAAGATGAACGGGAGGATTTACCACCCCAACCTTCCGTCACTGAACTTGGCAGCATGGCTCCTGAGGTCATACAGTACGGGCATCTAGGGCTGCCAGAGGACTGTATGTTCATCCTAAAAGAGGCAAGGCGGCCCTCCACAAGACATTCTTATGCATGCAAGTGGAAGCCATTTTATATGTGGTGTATACAGAATGATCATAATCCTGTTCAATGTCAGGAAGAAGCAGTACTTCCTTATCTGTTATATATGGCTAAAGCAGGTTTAAAGTTTAATTCCATCAAGGTGCACCTAGCTGCTATAACAGCTTATAGGCGGTCACCTTCTCAAACCTTTTTTTTCCAGTTACCATCTGTCAAAGACTTCCTGCAAGGGTTAAAGAAAGTATACCCTCCAGTACGTCCTCCTTCTGCCTGGGAGTTGAACCGGGTGCTATCGAAGCTAATGGATCCACCTTTTGAACCCATTCATAAAGCTACTTTACAACATCTTTCGTGGAAAGCAGCTTTTTTGGTAGCAATCAAGTCGGCTCGCAGAGTGAGCGATATTCAAGCTCTCTGAACCCTATACGGTGTTCCATTTGAATAGAGTGGTGCTACGGACGCATTCATCTTTCTTGCCTAAAGTGCTGTCAGATTTTAATGTAACTAAGACCATTTCTCTGCCCACTTTCTTTCCCAATCCCTCTACACCAGCTGAGAGGGCTCTGCATTCTTTAGACCTGAAAAAAGTTTTAAAGTTCTAGCTAGATAGGTCCAAGGTTATTCGTCACTCTGATCATCTCTTTAACTATGGATCGATCAGGACAGGTCATGCTGCCTCGAAGCGCTCTATCTCAAGATGGATCGTTTCATGTATTAAACTTGCTTACCAGCTGGCGCAGAAGCCCTTGGGGGTTTCTCCCAAAGCGCATTCCACCAGAGGGAAAGCTGCGACTGCGGCTTTCCTCACTAATGTGCCTATGTCTGAGATTTGTAAGGCGGCGACCTGGAGTTCCGTCCATACATTTACCAGACATTACTGTCGTGATTCTGACACGAGAGCAGATACCCAGGTATGCCAGGCCTCCTTGAGGAATCTGTTTAACAGCTGATTCGGGCTGTTGTGATTGGTCTTTTTAAGTTGGGTCATTTACTTCTCATTTACCTGCAGGTGGTTAATGTAAATGTATTGGCATTTATATAGCGCACTACTTACCCGTAGGGTCCCAAGGCGCTTCGACCACCGCGAAACCCTTCCTGGCTTCCCTGAGAGATGGTCCCTTAATGGGTATCTCCAGGGTGAGACCAGGCATCCCCGGCGGCCTGGTGGGGCCGTTAGTGAAGATGAGGCAAGCTAATGCCCAGAGTTGCCGAGCGTGATCGCTGATCAGAGTGGGCACCGAGGCGAGAGAATTATCGAGTCCGCTGACCCTGGTCCAGAAACCTGCCGCGCTGGGAATCGAACCCTGGTCCTGGGCCGTCCTCTGCTCTCGGGTCTGCCGCCTCTAACCAGTGAGCCACACTACTTCAATGGGCTTGCTATTCTATTCAGTGCTTATGACTATTGATGAGGATCCCCTGGAAGAGAAGGATAAGTTACTTACCTGTAATCCTAGTTCTCTTCCAGGGGTATCCTCATCAAAGTCATAAGCACACCCGCCCGCCTCCCCAGGTAATTGAGAGATGCACGTTTCTGACTTGTAGTTTAGCCCTGACTTCAGGGTTATGCAAAGAACAACTGACCTAACTGTCACCCCTGAGGCATGATGGGAAGCCTGGGGTCATGGCTGCCTTAAAGGCACGGTGCCAGTTTTAACTGAAAATGCTTTCAGTTTTCTGTGGTATTCACTTTTCAATGCAGCTTATGGCTGACAATGTCTTTTATGAGCAATTTGCAGAATTTATGAGTTTTTACTCATTAAAACACAAAGTTCAAGGACTATTTGACCTAATGTGTTTTTGTTTTCCTTTCTAATTGCTGTACATATACAAGTGTTTACATTGTCTAGCCTTGGTTTTGGAGCTGCATTGGTGTCAGAAAAATAATATATGTATTTACATATATTTGGAACGAGATATGTGTTTTTTACATATATATTTTTATATTGTTTCCGGGGTCCCGCACATGGGCGGGAATATTCAGTGCTTATGACTTTGATGAGGATACCCCTGGAAGAGAACTAGGATTACAGGTAAGTAACTTATCCTTATAAACATGTTTTTTTATGGCGCGTGAAGCATCTCTCATACTATCTTCGAGTACCCATTTTACCTCGATCTAGTAGCTGCTTAATTTATTCTCTTGTCAGATGTTTGAAAATGTTCATTTGTTGAAGTGATGGGATGTGATATTCAAAGTACCCATTACTTTCCATAGGGCTAACTGTGCAATGATAGTTCTCAACTTAGCACGGGTCATGCCTGCTCTCTAATTTACCTATTCTCAACTGTGGTGTAAATAAAATGTAATGTTACACCTCTTTAGATCTGACATTGGTAGGTGAAAGTGGAGTGGGTCAGAGGAATCTTATGCTAAATCTTGCAACTCAATAGTTTTCTTCCTTTGGAGTCATCAAATCCCATCTCCATACCAACAAATTTGCTTTGTGGCTCTGTATGTTTGTTATTTTTGTAACTATCATGTGGAATAAAAGTATAAACAGAAAAGCTGTTGGCTGGTTTCTGTTGTAGGTTCAGATCACCACTTGGGAAGTATTTGTGTGGCGGTGTTACTTACATATGTTCATTCATGTAGTACTGAAGTTGGTCTGGAACAATGAGTCTAAGCAAAGTGGTTGAGTTAAGAAGAGGCTGATACTACAAGGACAATACAATTTAAATCATTGTTTTGAGTAATTCACTTTTGGTTTGAATAGGACTTGAAAATATACAACATTATGCCTAATGTGGACATTGCTGCTTAGTTGATCTTGATATATTGCTGTTTTTAGACTTTGAAAAAAGAAATATATTGTAAATATTTTAACCCTGAAAATACTCTTCTCCTCATATAGATTCGGGACAAATTTATTAAAGAACCGGCATTTGAGGACATAACGCTTGAATCTGAACGAAAACGAATATTTAAAGACTACATCCATGCACTTGAGGTATTTTTTTCATTTTATGGCAGTATTCCCCCACTAATTGGTTACGTTCATGTAATTTCAGAGGCTCTTCAATGTAGTTGAAAACATGTTAACCATAAGCTAACAGCCAGTTTTCCTAATTGTTTTTTTTGTTTGTTGTTTTACATCCTCAGATTTTTTTCCGCTGACTGGTTTGGATGTAATCTTTTGTGCTTTAGTTTGCAAATCCTTCGGGCTCCCTTCGGTTCTCTTGTAGATCTCCACTTGGCTTTAGTGTCTAGATCGTGTAGTTTTATTGCGTCCAAGCGATCACCCTTTGTGCGTAGCGGGTCCTTGGCTTGCTTCCTCGGCCTATGGACCATGCCTGACGGGGCCTCCTTTCTCCACTTCTAATGTCCTTCGGAGAATACCGTGCTATAGGAACTAACTCCCTTCCACTTCTGTTCAAATTGTCACTCTAAGTATCCCCATACTGACCAACTCCGTTTGCAACCTATGCCTCTTACCCGATCATAAAGAGGACAGCTGTGAGGCCTGCAAGTCAAAGTAATCTTAAAGTATTTTTAAAAAGTAAATATGTGCAATTTAAGCTGCATTTTTACATTATATCAACCTGTAACAATTGCAAATCCATCTTCAATTGCATTGCTGCCTAAAGGCTTACAATTGAAAGTGTATTCAGGGATGTGTAATTTAATAAAATATCTACTTGTCCATGGGGCGGGTTGCATCATAAATCTACTTGTCTTGTAACAATATCCACTTGTCCCTTTGGTGCCATGTAGTGAGGCGACAAATTATGGCAGCAATTTCCTTATATAGGAGCTCTGATATAGCCTGTCTGAGTGTGCCTCGGCTCACACCATAGTAGTGTTTGAATACTTGCAATCCCCTTATGTTGCCATATTTTTTGCAGATCTACATACTGTGGCTGAAGGTAGTAGTAAGC
Source organism: Lissotriton vulgaris (assembly GCF_964263255.1). Lineage (NCBI taxonomy): Eukaryota > Metazoa > Chordata > Amphibia > Caudata > Salamandridae > Lissotriton > Lissotriton vulgaris. Next base: position 1,057,990,760 of record NC_141687.1, read on the forward strand.
AATAGTTCCAGGGTTAGAATGCCCTTTTGAGTCTTTGCAAACCTACCAACTTGCTTGTTTTAATGGTTTTCAACAACTCTTCTCTGATCTTTTCCCATACCGAGAAATGTTGGAAATTTACCTCTGACAAAAACGGATGTAAACCTTCTTCCAACGTTGGGAAAAAAGTGGTTGGAGGGAAAGTGAACTTGCAAACACTCAGATTTTCTCATGAGCAAATATACACATGCACATTTGCTCATGCCAAACTGCAGTTCACAAATATTTTCTAGGAGTACTATTTCTTGCCTACTTATATAAATTATTGGGAATTCAGTTAAGCCGTATAGCTGCACTTAATACAAGGACATATAGATTTGGTGCGCTTTTGAGACTTTCTTTAATAATTGGGCCCCTAATTTGGTCTGGCATTGACCATGACCTTTGGCGTTTATTAAAATGTTGTCTCTCTCTGTATCGGCTGGCTTCACTGAGAGTGATGGCATTCTGCTCTTTCACAAGGAGCATATCAGCAGTAATTTTGTTCAGTGCCAGTAACTACTGTGGCAGTGTATGCTTTTTGAGACCAAAAACAATGTTTGCTTTAGCCAATGTTTGTTGTAATGGTGAGGACTCAGCAGCTCCCACATCAATAAGGTTTTACAAAAACCATGCCAAACAATTCACTCATTGACGAGACTAAAAAGCTAACCACCAATTTCAGACCACCTGGTTTTGCCAATGCTTGTTTATTTGTGTTTCCCATAATCTTATTGAAACTGGTTACTCTGATTTTCCATTACGAATATTTTTGGGAAATACTAGCATGCATCAACATGTTACTAAATGATGATGCAAAAAAATGGTACCTGAAATTGTACAGTAGTTTAGCGAAACGTTTTTTTTTCCTGCTGTAATTTTTTAATGAACATTTTATATTTTAAGGAAAGAATCATTAATCTTGTGTTCAAACTACTGCAAATATTTGCATCAAATCAGTGAGCATTATGCTTAGCCTCATTGCTAAACTTAGAAAACGTGTGTACGCATTTTTTTTTTTTTTTTTTTTACTGGAACCATTGTTAGTAGTGCAGTCAGAGCTTACAACATTTACTTAGTGCTCAACCTAATAATAAAGGCTTTCAATTAATGGACCATGAAATACAAGTTTGAACAGCATTAACATATGGACAAAAATATTACCTTAACTGCAGACAGTGCCCTTCCCTAATCCATAATTTGGTACTGCAAACTGGCAGCCAAAGGGTTTGTACTGCAGGGGGTTGGTCCTACTTCTCCCTAGGACAAAATACACATGAAAATATGTTGCCCTTGACCACCAACAATATGTCCTGGGCGTTGGGCTATAGGAATTCCACATCTCTGATATTTTACCTACCTGTACCAAGTCCTGCTTGGTTCTAGAAATAAAATATGAGTAAACCTTTTTTATACTTACCCAATTGGTCTGGATTCTGAGTGTGTGCCATCAGTCTTGATTAAGTGAATACAATAAATGCTTAAAACACCCTCTGGATAAGCCTAACTGCTCGCCCACACTACCACAAAGAGAGCTGTTGGTACTTACCTAATTAAGCCTCTGCTATTCCTCTGGGAGACTCATTGAACTCTGTCCACATTATACCCCACCTTGGTATAGTGTATATACAGAGTCAACTTCCTACAGTGTCATTACATGCCTTTCATAGTATGTAGGAATTTAACTCTGTATGTACTATACCAAAATGAGGTATAGTATGCACAGAGTCCAGTGGAACCCCAAAGGTAGGCAGAGGCAAAAGTAGATCGCACCTTACTCTCTATTTGTGGTAGTTTGGGCGAGCAGTAAGGCTTTATCAGAGGGTAGTGTTAAGCATTTGTTGTACACACTCTAGCAGCAAATGTCACACACTCAAAGACTGAACTCAGACCAATTTGTTTGTATGAAAATATTATTCAGTTATATTTATTTTCCATTACTAAGCAAGCCTGGTACATGTAAGTGTAAATGGTACTTTTCAAGGCAGGTTGAACAATACAAGCAAGCTGAATGAAAATGACTTTGTTACGGGTTTGTAAATACTTTCAATACAGTGGAAATTAGATTACTTTTGATTACTTTTCAGATTACTTTATGGATTATTTTTGCTACTCAATTTGATATGCCCAGATATCACACTGGGACATTTCCTATAGAAAAGGTAAGTAAAGCAGTGTTTAGATATTTGCATTTTTTCAGGTTTTCATACAAAACTAACTCCAGACAATTTTCACAAGAAAACAGTCCATGCAGTTCTATGGGAAGAAATGTGGTTATCAGTTTCAAGGTAAGAACTTGGGTTTGGGAGTTGGTGTTCTGGGTTTAGAACCAGGGTGTACCCCCAGGTCAAGGATGCACTCCCAAAGCACCTTCAGCGGCACTAGGGCAGCTGAGTGCAGAGTGCTTAGGCCCAATGTTATCCAATGGGAGATAGGGGACCTTTGGTTGGTGACTGCATAAGAGCAGGCCACAAGATTGTGGGAGCAATACTCCTGCTGTTGGGCTCAGCGCAAAGGTGTTGGGCTCAGTGCAAAGGGGGATCCGAATTAGCACCCAACGTACACCTGCAGCGGTGGCTTGGTGCAGGGTTTTGTTTTGGCGTCTGGTGCCCTGTTGATTTCAATGGGGATTCTCCGAATGCAACAAAGACTGCAGGCTCGGGGATGAAGATCTCCTGGAGGTGAACACCGGTTGGAAAGGTAAGTTGAGATGCCTGGGGATGCTTGGAGTCCGTCGCTTGGGCTACCCAATGTCTAGGGGCATCGGTGCAGGGGTGTCTTTAGGCTTTGGGGTTTCTTACCAGTTCCGGTTGTGTTAGGAGGATCCTACAGAAGGGTCTGCAGGCTTCGCGTGGAGATTCGAGGCAGGACAGATATAACCAGATCTCAGGTCAGATATCACTGAGAAGACCTCCTCGTGGTGTTGGGCTACTCGAACTCTGGCATTGGGTGCAGAGTGGTGCAGACTTGCGGATTTGGCCAGAGACTGTGGGTGAGCAAATCCAGTGTTCACAGGAGACAGTCTTTGGTTTGGAAGGCAGGGCAGGTTCTTCTGGTTCTTGAGGCTGCTGGCTGCAGGACACATTGGGATTTCGCTGGAGCAAGTTCAAGGAGCGGACAGGCCCGTAGGGCTGACGCCAAGTCAGTGGGTGCCCTCCTCTTCCTATTTTCAGCATGGCTTCTTCGGTCCTTCTTCTCTTCTGGTTGTTTTTTGTCTGAGGCGGCACGTTTTGGGGTTGCCCCTAACTGCTAAATTTAGGGCATTACAGGTAAGTAAAGGTTGGGACCAATGGGTCCCTTCCTTGGGGTGGATACACCGCCTATTATTTCACCCTCCAGTGGGAGGGAGGCATGTGCCTCTCTGGTTGTCTGGGTCCCCCCATCTGCGAGATGGCGGGTACTGAGAGCTGTGCTTCACCTCGCCTTCCATACCCGAGGGGTGGGTTGGCTAAGGTAGGCACACCTCCCTTCCTCACTTGGTTTTCCAGCTGATTCTCCTGCCCAAAGTGTGTCAGAACCGGTGGGAGCCAGCTGCAGGAAGCAGCAAAGGTCTGGGGAAGCTCACAAAGGCGGCAAGCCTTTGAAGCTTCCCCTTCGTGGACCCTGCCCAGCCTAGGCAGGAGGCTTGGCACCTCGTCCCAGGATGTGCATTTTTTCAGACCCTCCAGAGCAGCAGGATCTCGACCCAGGGGTCCAGAAACATGTCTGGTTGTAGCAGCTGGCGAGCTGCCACTCAGCCAGGATACTAGAGTGGAGTCCTTTTTCTTGGGGCATCTCTAAGATGCCATCTGAGTGCATTGTTCGTTAAATCCCACATTGGAATCAGTGTGGGTTTAATGTGCTGAGAAGCTCAATACCAAACTTTCCATTTTTCAGTAAGGCCATAATGGTGCTGTGGAGTTCGTAATGACAAAATCCCAGCACTATATACTCTTACTGGCATTACTGCACTTACAATGCTGTAGAATTGGCTTAGACACTGTAGGGCACGGAGCTCATGCACCTGTACCCTCACCACTGGTATAGTTCACCCAGCTAGAGGGGTATCTGACAGATGCCAGGACAGTGGGTTGAGGGCATGGCCCCCAGGATGTGCCATGTTAACTTTTTACTTTGTTCTGCAACAAAACATGCAGCCTGCAATTTATTTTATTTAGAAGATTTATAAAGTGCGCAGCTACCCAACGGGTTTTCCCAGCGCTAAGCAGGACAAGCGAGGATGCAGCTAGTTGGAGGAGAGGAAATTAAACCTGGCTATAAAGAAAGGTCTTGAGTTTTTTGCGAAAGGCTAAAAGAGACTGATAGATCCTAAGTTCCAAAGGAAGAGAATTCCACACTTTTAGGTACAAGGTTGGAGAACAGCGGCCTCTCGTATGCGTCTGCCGCACTCTGGGAACTGGCGGGTGGGTAGGTAAGGCTTTGTATGTACGAGGGTGCCAAGCCATGCTGAACTCGAAACATAAAGCATAGGGCCTTGAACTCAATACGTTTGTTTACCTTGAGCCAGCGAAGTTGATGGAGCAGAGCGGAAACAGAGGCGTGACGAGGCAACTGAAAAAGCAGACAAGCCTCTGCATTTTGGATGAGCTGAAGATGACGGGCGTAGTTCTTGTCTGCGCCCAAATACAGTACATTGCCATAATCAATCCTGGAGATCACTAAAGCCTGCAGTTCGGTTCTTTAGGCTGCAGGTGGAATTATCCAGAGGATTTTTTTTAGCCACTTGAGGACCGCAAAGCAAGCTGCGGTGACTCCAGACACTCTGTCTCCGAGAGAAAGCTTACTATCAGTGGTAAAATCCAAGTTGTTAACCTTCGAGACCAGAGCTAGTGAAGGTCCCAAGGAGACAGGCTAGTGGCTAGATCCCCAGAGTTTGGGATTGGTGCCCAAGATGAAGACCTCGGTCTTGAGCCATTCAGCTTTAAAGCATTGCCGGACATCCTCAAGGAAATATTATGCAGTCCAAGCTGGAGGAATGAAGGGTCCTGATGCTGAGCAGAATAAAGGGAGAAAATCATCTGAGTATCATCCGCGTAAGGGAAGATGGTCAACCCAGATTTTTCTGCAATGTCTGCCAGAGGGTGAACGTAGAGAATTAAAAAGTGGAGGACTCAAGGTCGAGCCTTGCGGTACTCCTGATGTTGAAGCTACTGAGTTTGATTTAGTTGTATGTGAGAAGACTTGGAAAGAGCGATACTCTAAAAACAGAGATCCCCCACTGCAAGCCCACACCTACAATGCCTGAGGCTTCAAGGCGATCCACCAGGATTGAGTGTGAGACTGTGTCAAAAGCTATGCTCAAATCCAATAGGATGAGCGTTGCCGTACCACCACAGTCAAGCTGCTAACTGACATTCTCCGTGACCCCATGCAGAGCCGATTCGGGATTATGACCAGGACGAAAACCTGACTGTGACGGATGACTTAACTTGTGCAATGTCACATGTGTGGAAAGTTGTGAATTAAAGTGTCTTTCCAGTACTTTGGAAAAAGGTCTTTTTAGTAAAGGGAGCACAAGAGCGTGTTTCCAATCCCTGGTACCTGTCCATGATTTAAGGAGAAATTAAGAAGAGGAAGGATCACGCCAATGGCAGATTCGTCCAGATGTCTGAGCTAGATGGAGGGAGAGGATCAAGTGGGGAGCCGGACTTGATGGTTCCCAGCAAACATTGAGGAGAAGTCAAATCAAGTGGGAGCCAGGCCTTAACTTGACTGGGCTCAACAGATTTGAGGACTGGGGGGGACAGTATTGAGCCGGTCAGAGAGTTGAGTGTTAGTTAAGATGAAGTTGTCATGACGGGAAGAATCGGAGTCAAGCTTACGGTGGATAGATGCAACTTTATTGTGAAAGAACGGTGCAAGTTTGTTACATTGATGTAGCAAAAGTGAAGGGGACGGCAGGAAAGTGCTTAATGCAGTAAGTTCTGTTACAACTTTAAATAGGTTTTTCTGGCAGTTTTGGGCAGTCATGATCCTATACGTGTAAAAGGAAGCACATGTCTATTTGCAAAGTACATGGTCTTTTTTTCAGTGCCTCGAGATATGCAACCTTGCATAGGGCTTCCTCCACTTTCTCTCCAAGACTTTACAGTGTTTTTTGTCAAGTTTCAGAGAGGCGTTAAACCACCGGGCAGGAGGAAGCACTCTAGGTTGAGATTAGGTGGAGAGAGGCAGACTAGAATCAATAGCCACCGACCATCATTGCTGTACCAAGAGTTGATCCGGGTCCGGTTGAGATATAGTAGAAGGCATTGTATTAAAGAGCTCCTTATTTAAGAGCCTTCATATCGAGTTTGGACCAGTTCCTCATTTTCGACATGACAGAATGTCGAAGTAAAGGGGCCGGGGAAGAAATAATGGAGAAAGGTACAGCAAAGGGGTCCGACCAACCAAGTTGAATAGGAGGTGCGGTGAACAAGGTTAGGAGATTAGAAAAAATAGGGTCCATAAGATGCCCTGCTCAATGAGTGGGTAGGGAATTGATCAGTGAAAGGTTCAGGATCTTCAGATCGTCCATGAGGGTTAAAGCTGATTTGTTATTCGGATCGGCAAGATGGAAATTTAGTTCACCAAGCACTGAGAAATTTGCCACGCGGAGAACATGGGGGGGTTAGTGATTCGGCAAGGGTGGAACCCCAATTGTTAGATGGCCCAGGGGGGAGATGGATAAGAGCACCAGCGAAGGTGAATTTGGGGGAGAAAGGAATAGAAAAAAGCAAGGCTTCGCAATTAGGAATCATGAGTGCCTCAATTTTACAATTATAATTTTTTTTTTTAAACCATGATCACCCTGCCACCAGTTTTCTGTGGTCTGTTGATAACTCGCAGCGCAAAGTTCTAAGGAAACGCCGCAATCACAACTGGCATGGACCCAGCATGAAGCCAAGTCTCCGTTAAAAAAAAAAAAACATTCGGATCCATGTTGATGAGGAAGTGAAGTAGGTGCATCTGATGTTTAGGAAGCGAGTGAAAATTAAGACTAAAACCGCGAAATTCCATGCGTAGGAAAAAACGGTCTTATCGCGTGCTGAAGTGTGGGAGGCCTCCATATCAGATGGAGTGTGGAGCCCAGCCCGAGAAGGAGAGGGATTTTTTAGAATCAAATTGGCAATTAATGCATTGTCTAATGCATGTATCTGGAGTAAGAACCTGGCAGCAAGTGTTAGAGGCGGGTCGAAGTCTGAAAAGGGCCTGAGAAGAGTAGATAAGACAGGGTTGTAGAGAAAATTAACAGATTCTGGCCCCGGCCCCGGCCCGACTGGAGCAGATGGGCTTGCCTTTGGCGCGTCCGCCACGGCATGAATTTAAATAGTGTGATGCCAGTCAGTCAGTCAAATTAACTTTATTCGATTCGGTTAAAATCATGCAAAGTACATTAAAACAAAATTATTTACAATTAAAAAGAGGATTAAACAGTTTCTTTGCAAACAAGTTAATTTGGCATGGTGTTATGATTAAAACATTTAAAAACGAGTTATACACACTGGTTTGACAAATTCATACATCTTCTAGATCTGGACGCTGCCACTAGGAAATTGGCCATGGCGAACGTAATACATATATTTCCTAGGGATTTTAAATAAAGCATGGCTGGTCTCACCTGGGAGAAGCCGGCTTCCCTTAAAACAGGTAACAAGTATTGTTTTCTTTGTGCAGAGAAGAAATCACAAAACATAACAAAGTGCATCGTGTCCTGAACTGAAAAATTGTCACAAGTGCAAGGAGGTGCCAACTCTGGTTACATCCAGGTTTTAAAATTGCCCAAATAAAAATGAATAAGGTTGAACCTAAATTTTGTTAACAAAAATCTATGAAAGGGGTTTGTGACAAAACATAAATAGGGCTCGATTGCAGTGAATGAAGTGACAAATAATGCAATCGTACAGTAGGCTTTAGTAATTCTGATTCTTCACGCAACAAGCATTCCCTAGACATGAACTGTTTTTTAATTACGATCACATCCTGCTTTGTAATGCCAGAGGGAACAGTGAATAAGTCTGGGCGTCCCAGGTCGTTAAAGGATTTTTTTAGGTACGCCAGCCATGGAATCGTGCAGCTATTCTCCAGACTCATCACATCCCTCATAATCATGTGGTTTAGCGTTAGTTCAGGGTTTAACCAGGCCTTAAGCCAGTATGTTAAGGGTGCCAGGCTCAGTTTGTCCTGAACGTATTCCAAACCAAGTTCCATATGAATGGAAAAAATTGGAGAAGATTGGGGAAGGGACAAAAGGGAACGTAAGAATCTATTCTCCGCTAGCTGGATTTTTTCCAAGCGAACATAGCCCCATAGAGGTGCGCCATATAGTGCCACTGGGAGGGATTTGCTGTTGTACAGCTTAATGATTGCTTTCATAGGTCTATGACCCAACCTTTTGGCAAAGCCTAGGATGGCCATAGATGTCCTTGTTACCGCTAGGCTTTTGGCTCGTATTTGAGGTCCCCTTGTTACCGCTAGGCTTTTGGCTCGTATCTGTGTGATGCCAGAAGTGCCATAAATGACTGACCTGACTGGTTTTGTGACACCCTCCGCACGAACTGCACACAGCCGTGGCAGAATGGGGGAACCAGATGAAAACAGGGAGTGCGAGCAAAGTGTGCAAGCACATAAGTTAAACACACTACACTTACAATCCCCCAAGTCTTTCCCCAGCGGTAATCCACAGAACTGTGCAATAAACAGTGCAAAGTACCGAAAACACAAGCTAAAATAAGTAAGTGGCCAAAAGGGCTAAAAAGTCTGAAAACTAGTTTCGAAAAAACAGCAAGGTAACCGCAACTGACTCACTCATGTATTGTATTGTAATAGCATTTATATGGCGCTTACTACCCCTGACGAGGTGTCGCATCACTTTTTCGACTAGTAGCACGCTACTCCGGAACCCATAGAGGATTAGTGTTGAAATAGTATAGTGAAACATGCAAGTACATTTTAAGTGCTGGATAGGTTAGTCAGGTATTTGGATTTGGAATGATAGCAGAAGGATAAAGGAGGAAAAAGGCTTGTATTTATATTGCGCTTGGTACACCTGATGGTGTGTTGATGCACGCTATTCAGAAAGCCCATAAAGGATTAGTGGTGAATTAATATGGTAAAATATGAAGTAATTTCAGTGGTGGATATTAGTCAGTTATTTGGAATGAGAAGGATAGCGTGGGGATAAAATGGGAAGAAAGGTTTACATTCATAAAGCACTTGTTACCCCTGATGAGTGTTGAAGCGCTTTTCTGGCGAGTAGCATGCCACTCCGGAACCCATAAAGGATTAGTGTTGAAAATTAGTATAGCAAAATATGAAGTCATTTGAGTAGTGGATATGTTATTCAGTTATTTGTGTAGAGAAGGGTAGATGGCGGGATAGAAGAGGAAAAGAAGGTTGTATTTATATAGCACGTGCTACCCCTGATGGGGTTTTGAAGCGCAAGTAGCACGCTACTCTGGAACCCATCAGGATTAGTGTTGAATTAGTATGGTAGAACATGAAAGTAATGTTCGAGGCATATGAGCTGCAGATCGCACACTATGCAGTAGATCGCCACCTGGTGTTGGGCTCGGATGATTGCAGGTTGTTGTCTTCTTGGAGAAGTCTTTGTAGTCACGGTATAGGTGACTCCTCCCTCGGACAATTACATAGAGAAAGATTCCCTTATGACCTAAATTGCTTTATACTAGACAATTCTCATATTTTCAACAAAAAGCTTTTAACACAAGGTGACAACATAACATTTTATCATATTTTTACATTTTATTTCTTTTTTCAAAGGATTGTTTTCACAATGTTTACTTAATTTTATAACAATTATTTTATCAAAAAAGACATATAAATCATCAGTAAGTAAAAAGATACCATACAGAGAAAAAGAAAAAAACAAATGTGCTCTCACAAAACTCTCATACATGCACTCTCATACACTAAACATTCATTCTTGAATCTGTGGCTGAGGGGTCACAAGTTGTTATGTGATCTATTACGCAAGGTCCTCCCTTGGACAATACTGCGCATGGGCATCGGCTCCATCCTTGGATTGTTTTTGTCCGCCACTGGGTTCGGATGAAAGTTTCTCCGCTCCGGCTAGAAAAACTTTTCCAGCAGGTTCGAAGCGCAAAACTTCCACAAACTTCAAGGAACTACCTTCGACATCGAAGACAAGGCTTTTCAACAACATAACTTTCATTCCGGTCATCGAAGTGGGGCGTTAGGCCTATCGACGCCGTGCGGCCTACACCACCGTTCAAGAAATGCCCGAAATGCCAGGCAAAATTCCAGCATAGCGATCATCACGAGGTTTGCAACCTCTGTCTATCGCCGGATCACAACGAGTCGACCTGCACAGCTTGTGCGTCCTCCCGATCAAAGAAGACCATCCGGGATCGGAGGGCCCGTCGACACGAGATGAGATCAGCCCCAGCACCGGAGAACATCTTCGATGACTAGGTTCCTCTCGTTCCAGAAGAAGATTCGCCGGTTCTCCAGATCATATCAGAGGCAGAGGACTCTGACGACTCGATTCCATCACGTCAACCCGTGAGTACCTCTGCCCCTGCACCGCATACACTGCCCAAGCCAAAGGCGAAGGTCAACACTCCGCCAAAGGTGCCCAGTCGAGACCAAGTGCTCCCTCTTAAAGCCCAGACTTCGAGCTCAGCTCCGAGGAAGACAACTACGCCTTCAGGTGCTTCGGACCGAGCAAACCACACGTGCCGATTCCACCGCCTCCATCGGCACGAAGCCAAAAGACTCTTCGGCACCGAAGCCAAAAGACTCTTCGGCACCGAAAGATTCTTCCACGCCAAAAGCGAAAGACCCTTCAGCAGCGAAAGACCCTTCGGTAACCAAATTAAAAGATCCTTCGGCACCGCAGACTAAAGTGGTACCGAAAGAAGCTCCGGCTCCGAAGCCGTTGACTTCCAAAGCCAAAGATGGAAAGTCAGCTTCCACTCCGAAGACTCCCGCTCCGGTGACAACACCCGCAAGGCCTGATTCCGAGGTTCCTAAGTCCTCGGACACGCTGTCAAGCCGAAAGCAACACCTTCGGCACCAAGAACTTTGCCACAGGACGCTGTAACACCTCCCAAGGCAAAACGACAAAAACAACCTCTGTCGGAACCGAAAAAAATCGCCTGTAGTTCCTGCCAAGAAGGACTGTGCAACTTCCCCTATGCACCCCCCTCTCCTGTATCTCTTTCCTCTCCTATCCCTCCTTACATTTCACCTCAAATCTCTCCTGTAGCCTCTCCTGCATCCTCACATTCACATTCACCACAAACTGATGAGGAGTATGACTTAGGTGGTGGGGAGGATCCATATGCAGACCCAAATACATACCCTTTAGATGAGGATATCTATACTTTTCCACCACATAATGTGCCTGATGTCCCGGATCCACAGCTATACCCATCAAAGCCCTCTCCTCCAGAGGACAGCATTGGCTTTAATCACCTCTTACACAGAGCTGCTATCTACCACAATGTTACAATGCATTCTGATGACATTGAGGAGGATTTTCTGTTAGATACTTTTGAGTCATCACACAGATCTACTCAAATTCTTCCCATGATCAAAGGAGTCCTTAAACACGCTCCAGAAATATTCAAAGATCCTGTACGTGCTAGGGTACTGAATCCAAGAATAGAAAAGAAAACTAGGCCTGCACCCTCTGATCCAACCTATATTAAGGGACATCCTCCCCTAGACTCCTTGGTGGTGTCCAATGCAAGAAAAAGAGCGAATTCACAGACTTCTGGTGAAACGCCCCCACCTGACAAGGAATCCAAAGTTATTGATGCGTCAGGTAAAAGAATTGCTGCACAAGCTACAAATATATGGCGCATTGTGAATACACAAGCCCTTCTCTCACTTTATGACAGGGCTCATTACGACCAATTAGAGACACTACTACAGCACCTTCCAGATCAATATAAAGATCAGGCAACTGAGCTCATTCAAGAAGGCAAATTAATTTCAAATGACTCAATAAAATGTGCACTAGATGTCGCAGACACAGCTGCTAGAGCTGTAAATACTAGTGTGATACTCAGGAGACATGCATGGCTGCGCATTTCCGGGTTCAAACAAGAGGTGCAAACCACAATTTTGAACCAGCCTTTTAACCAAAATCAGCTATTTGGTCCAGAAGTAGACACTACACTGGAGAAAATGAAAAAAGACACGGACACGGCAAAGTCAATGGGAGCTCTACAGTCCACACAGACTAGAGGTTCTTTTCGTCGCTCCTTTTTTAGAGGAGGCTCCGAGCAAACTGGAGCAGACACAACACCATCTTTCAAGACACAAACACAAACATCCTCTAACAAAGGATATTTTAGAGGAGGATACAGGGGCAATAATAACAAGGGAAGAGGACGCGGTAACAGCAATCGCTCCTCCTCCACAACTAAACAGTGACTTACCTCTGCTCCCCCAACAGCATTCCACTCCTGCCTGTCTGGAACTCCATCACAACGGACAGGTGGGTGAGATAGATTATCCAACATGGCTACTACCTAGAACTTACAGCAACCCCCCCAAACATACCACCAGGCAGCGTCCTATGTCTACAGATCACCTGACTCTGATTCAACAGGAAGTCCTAGCACTTCTACAAAAAGATACTATTCAACTAGCCCCATTAGAGGAACAGGGGACGGGGTTTTACTCGCTGTATTTTCTAATTCCCAAAAAGGATGGGACACTGAGACCAATTCTCGACCTCAGGCCCCTCAACCATTACATACAATCAGATCATTTTCATATGATCACTCTGCAACAAGTGCTCCCACTATTGCAACAAGGCGATTTCCTTTCAACGCTAGACCTAAAGGACGCCTATTTTCACATCCCAATACATCCTGCTCACAGGAAGTACCTATGGTTTGTAATACAAGGACAGCACTATCAGTTCAAAGTCCTTCCATTTGGTGTCACAACAGCTCAACAGGTGTTCACAAAGTGCTTAGCAGTAGTGGCAGCACATCTCAGAAGACAACAGATACACGTATTCCCTTACCTGGACGATTGGCTCATAAAAGCCAAATCATTCCACCAATGTGTACAACACACTCAGTAGACAATTCAACTGTTGCACGACTTAGGGTTTACGATCAACTACACAAAGTCGCACCTAGAGCCTTTGCACGTGCATCAGTATCTAGGAGCTACCATAAACACAGCTACAGCTCTACCGTATCCCAGTCCAGCCAGGATACAGAGCATTCAAGCCTTAGTCTCAACTTTTCAACACCAACAGTCTCTCCAAGCAAGAGTGTTCATGAGATTAATAGGCATGATGGCATCTTGCATCTTCATAGTGCCACATGCAAGACTGCAAATTCGTCCATTACAAGAGTGTCTGGCACAACAGTGGAATCAGGCTCAAGGTCAGCTCACAGACCTGGTGTTGGTAGACAGCCGTACGCATCGCTCTCTGCAATGGTGGAACACCAAAAACTTGACAAAAGGACGGCCATTCTTCGAGCCTGTTCCACAAATAGTGCTCACAACAGACGCATCCCTCACAGGATGGGGAGCCCATCTCTTACACCACACTACTCAAGGTCGATGGAACAACCAACAAAAGCTGTTGCATATCAACCATCTAGAGTTGCTAGAGATATTCTTAGCACTCAAAACGTTTCAACTTCAAGTACAGAACAAAGCTGTCTTAATCCGGACGGAGAATATGACAGCAATGTACTATATACAAAAACAGGGGGGACACACTCTCTGCAACTGTCCCAGCTCGCACAGAACATTTGGAGATGGGCCGTTCCTCAAAACATATATCTGTTAGCGGAACACCTTCCAAGGGTTCACAATTAGATAGCGGATCTGTTAAGTCAGCAGTCACAACAGATTCACGAATGGGAACTACATCCACAAGTTCTTCAACCATTCTTCCAACAGTGGGGGCACCCACACATAGACCTGTTTGCCACCCACGAAAATGCAAAATGCCCAACCTTCGCCGCCAGGTTCCCACACCCACGGTCAGAGGGCAATGCAATATGGATGAACTGGTCAGGCAGATTTGCGTACGCTTTTCCTCCTCTCCCCCTCATTCCACTAGTGGTGCGCAAACTCAAACAGTCTCTCAAGCTCATTCTAGTAGCTCCCACATGAGCATGCCAGCCATGGTTCACCACATTGCTAGATCTCTCTCTGGTTCCACATCAAAGGTTACAGCTCACACCCTCGCTGTTAACACAGAACCATGGAGAAATCAGACACCCAGACCCGAACCAACTGAATATGGCGATCTGGCTCCTGAAGTCTTAGAGTTTGGTTATCTTAACCTACCACCAGACTGCATGAATATCATTAAAGAGGCTAGGAAACCCACTACTAGAGCGTGTTATGCTGCCAAATGGAAAAGATTTGCAATATATTGCAAACCTAATCACATTGATCCACTGGATGCTTCCATCCAAAATATCATTTGTTACCTTTTACATCTACAAAGGTCTAATTTGGCATACTCTTCCATAAGCCTACATCTTGCAGCAATTGCAGCCTATTTACAAAACAGACAACACCTGTCTCTTTTTAGGGTACCTGCAATCAAAGCATTTATGGGAGGATTAAAAAGAATAATGCCTCCCAGGCTGCCACCTTCTCCAGTATGGAACCTAAATCTTGTCCTTACGAGACTCATGGGACCCCCTTTTGAGCCTCTGCATAAATGTGAACTGCAATTTCTCACATGGAAAACTGCTTTCCTTGTTGCCATCACCTCTCTCAGAAGAGTAAGTGAAATACAATTGTTCACTATACAAGAACCATTCTTTGAAATACATACTAATAAAGTGGTTCTCTGGTCTAATCCAAAATTTCTTCCAAAGGTTATCACACCTTTTCATTTAAACCAATCTGTAGAGTTACCTGTGTTTTTCCAAAACCCAGACTCTGTAGCAGAAAGGGCCTTACTCACGTTAGATGTTAAAAGAGCTCTGCTATACTACATAGATGGAACTAAATCCTTTAGAAAGACAAAACAATTGTTTGTATCTTTCTCTCCTCCACACAAAGGCAACCCTATCTCTAAGGGTGGGATTGCCAGGTGGATTGTTAAGTGCATACAGATATGCTATCAAAAAGCTAAACGCACACTAACAGTTCCTCCTAGAGCACACTCTACTCGCAAGCTAGGAGCCTCTATGGCTTTCTTAGGAAATATACCATTAGAGGACATATGCAAGGCAGCAACATGGTCTACACTACACACCTTCACTAAACACTATTGTGTTGATGTGCAAGCCAAGCAGCAAGCTGCAGTAGGTCAGGCTGTCCTTAGAACACTATTTCAGACTACTGCAATGGATACAAGCGACCACCGCTAGGGGAGACACTGCTGCACAATCGATGCATAGTGTACGATCTGCAGCTCATATGCCTCGAACGGAAAATGCTACTTACCAGTATGCATCTGTTCTTGGCATGTAGAGCTGCAGAGTCGTACACTCCCTCCCGCCTCCCCGGACTTGTATCCATTCCAGTTCTCATCTTATTTAGATGCACACGCATGGACATCCTTTTTTTTTCTTACTGTATCTTTACTAACTCCATCATTTCCCATCATGGCGAAAAACAATCTAAGGATGGAGCCGATGCGCAGTATTGTCCAAGGGAGGAGTCACCTATATCGTGACTACAAAGACTTCTCCAAGAAGACAACAACCTGCAATCATCCGAGCCCAACACCAGGTGGCGATCTAATGCATAGTGTACGACTGCAGCTCTACATGCCAAGAACAGATGCATACTGGTAAGTAGCATTTTTCTTTAGTGGTGGATGTGTTAGTCAGTTATTTCGATTGAGAAGGGTTGGAGAGGGGTACAAAAGCTTAGAAAGGTTTGTTTTAGGGGATCTGTATAGTAAGAGGTGTCAGATGATGAAAGGAGGGGTAGAGTAGGAAAGAGTCTAGAAAGGGTTATTTTGGGGGTCATAGTAGTGGTATGGGGTTTGGGATAAATGAGAGTGGATGTAAAGGATATATTGATAGCTGTATAGGAAGAGAGATAGGCTAGTGCATTGGAAAGAGTAGTAGAAAGAAGTTTGAGATGAGTCAGAAGTTGGGCTAGTAGATATATTGAGCGAAGTATAGGCTGAAAAATAGGGTAGTGCATTGGAAATGCTAAATTAGAAGAAAGTGATAAATATATAGATCCATAAGTACATTGAAAGTATATAGATACATAAAGGATGTTAGTATATTGGACAGCATTTCTGGCCCTGGTCGTGGTCAGTCTCGAACAGGCTCAAAAAGGCAACTGCCCTTGTCCTCTCTGTCCTTAGCCCGACGCCCGGGCTGAGACGCCCTAACCCTGGCCTTTTATAGCCCTAATAATCAGGTGACCCCTTCTGCCAATGGGAACCCTAGCCCTAACACTACCCAATCTCAACACTAGCCCTAAAATCTAGAACTGATAGGAGACCAGGACCTTACAGCCAATCTTAGACCTAATCCAAGCACCCAATCAGGTAAAAACCCTGATCTCTACATCCAATAGAGGCCCTAGCCCTACCAGTAGTCCCAACCCAAGTCCAAGCAACCAATAGCACAGGAAGCCCTAATCCCTACTCCCATTAGAAAGCCTAATCCTACTCTTAGTCCCACAATTAGTCCAGCAACCAATCGCACCAGAAGCCCTAATCGCTACTTCCAATTAAAGGTCTAACCCTAGCCGTAGTCCCACCCTACTCCCAACAACCAATAACATAGGAAGCCCTAGTCCCTACTTCAATAGAAATCCTAACCCTAGTCCTAGTCCCAACCCTGCATTGATTGAATCACAGACCTAAAAACCAATCAGAACCCTCAAATACCCAACCAATGAGGACACCAACCCTAATCCAATAGACACACCAGATACAACCACCAATCCGTGTATACATGTACCAACCACTAGCAGACCATATAAGGTCCCAGCGACCTTAGACCAGGTTTGCTGGCCAGGTAGTTGGAAGCTGCTTCTCCTGTTCAGAATCTCCTAGGAGTCACAGGCTCAATCCACACTTTGGACTTCTGCAGGTAAAGCCCTCACTAACTTGAAATATAACAATACTGTTTGCATAAAATTTTACTTCCTCTCCTGGCCAAACAACGAAGTGCACAGTCCCTAGTAAACACAGTTTAAACGGCTCACAGAAGTACCCTCTGATGTCGAATATCCCTGTTGCTGGGGGGAGGGGGGGGGCCAGAGCAGGGGGGCTGGTTTCACTGGCTTGTGAACACAAAATGGTGACTGGGGGTGCACTGTTTTTTATCATACAGGTCTTAGCCCAGAGCAAAGGAGAAATTTGAAGGGAAAATTGAATTGTCACCAGGAATGAGAGGAATAAACTACAGAGTTTGGACTGCAAAGCCCACAATTCAACCCTTTATATGGAAGCAATCATGGGCAGGAAAAACCACAAGTTTAAAACACAAAACAGGTGATAAAATATGCAATCCCAGGCAGGTTAAAACTACACTTTTAAACTGTAACAATCACATGCAAAGACAGTAATCAAAGAAAGGGAAAATCGTTTTTTTAACAACTTTTGATTTGGGGAAGAGACAGCACTAGTCTGCCTCCTTACCACTTCCTGGACTCTACTCACTGCAATCCGGGGCACAGGTAGGCTGCAACTCACATGATGGAGAATGATTTGGGGTGCACCCAGCAAATTCTTAAGGGGCCTGGGAAGGTGTGAGAGGAGGGCTCCGCCTGGTAGCTGAATAGCCAATCCCCAGTCGTGGATCTGCTGGCCTAGGGTGGTGGCTGGGGAGCTGCTTCTCCTGTTCAGAATTTCCTAGGAGACAGTGTTTGTGTAAAGGTACAGGGCTTCTAAGGGTAGCACAATAAGTGCTGCAGCCCTTAGAGGACTTCTGTGCCCACAGTGCGCTTGGTACCTGTGGTACCATTTACAAGGGACTGACATGTGGCCAGAGAGTGACAATTGGGTTTTGTCTCAATGCAGTTTAGGGAAAGAACATAGGCCCTGGATACCTGTTTGGCAAGAGCCCAGGGCACACTCAAAGTACATCAGCAATTTGGGAAAGGGATTTATGCCTATGCTTTTCCCCCCATTCCATTAATTCCCAGGGTACTAACCAAGATGAAATCGGAAGGCTGTTGCCTGATCCCGATAGCACCACGTTGGCCCAGACAATACTGGTTCCCAGAACTACTTCTACTATCAGTCGAAACCCATTCGCCTGTTGTCATCCTCAACGATGTTATCGAGGGACAAGGGCCAAGTGAACCATCCAGACCCTCACTCGCTTCACTTGAACGCATAGCTCCTGAATTCCTTGAATTTAAGGACTTAAAGATACCACAAGAATGCAGAGATCATTGCCAAATCCTGTGCTTAAAGCACTATCAAAACATATTGTTTGAAATGGAGACGATTGTTTCTGGTGCAAAAGGAATAACTTTAACCCATTCCAAGCTAGATTTTGCCGTATCTCTTTTCTCTGGCCAAATCGGGTTTCACTTTCTCTTCAGTAAACGTTCACCTGGCTGCAATTTCCCGGTACAGGAAATCTCCTCAGATTCCTTTTTGCTCTACATCTAATCTCATAAAGCATTTAATGAGGTCTTTTCAGTGCTTTTCCTACAGTGCGCGTGCCTCCTTTGGAGTGGAAACTCAATGTGGTCCTGGTGCAGTTAATGAGACAACCGTTTGAACCAATTCACAAAACTGAACTTAAATTTCTCACACAGAAAGTATCCCTCTTTCTAGCTCTTACTTCTGCAAGTGAGTGAGATACAAGCCTTTACAGTCAAAGAACCTTTTCTACATTTCACTGAAAATTACATATCTCTACAGACTAACCCAACGTTCATTCTAAAAGTACCAACGCAATTTCACCTCAACCAGCCAGTGATATTCCAGTCTTTATTTCCAAACCCATCTAGTCCAGCAGAACGTGCCTTGCATACGTTTGATATCAAAAGATGCTTACATTTTTATCTTCACAAGACAAAGGAACTAAGGAAAACAGATCAGCTCTTAGAAGCTTAAGGACAAGGATAGCAGTAACTTAGGCCACGATCGCCAGATGGGTCGGATCTGCGATACATTTCTGCCAAGAAAAGGCTAACAAACCTGTGACAGTGAGGGCTAAAGCACACTCCACAAGAACAGTCTCTGCATCTGCAGCCTTGTTTGCAGGAGTGACATTAGACAAGATATGCCGTGCTGCGACATGGAAGAATGTCCACACGTTAACGGAATGCTACTGCCTGCAATCTGCACAAGAGGATGCAGCATTTGGCCAAGCTGTACTGCTTCATCTCTTTAACTAAGGTCAGCCTCTGTATTTTACATAAGAGGAATGCTTTCTTTCTTTCTTTTTAATCAAGGTAAATGATCATGTAACTATTTGACAATTTGTACCATAATATGGTTTGTGATGTATCTTTGGATATTTACCTCAACATTACTGGTTTTAATATTTCAATATACTGGAACGTTTAGTACATGCATTGTGTAAAGTATAGTGGATAATTATTGGGTCTTTAAAATTACATGTCTCCCACATTCCGCTAACAGTACAGTTATGGTACTGCTTGCTATTTTGATTCAGGCATGTGAATCTATGAAAATACCCCAATACTGGATAAGAAAACAAGTTACTTACCTGTAACTACGGTTATCCAGTATTATCTTTCGCAGTCACATGCAACCCACCCTCCTCCCCGTGGAGTCAGTTCTCATTGGTTTTGGGATCCTTGCTTCCCACTTTTGCTTAGAAAATCCGAAGAGAACTTGCCTCTGCTAGGAGTGTTGTAGAGGGTGCTATTAGATGGCCTTGGGCCATTTTATCCTATGTAATATGTATGGCACTGCTTGTATATTTTACTGTGGGACTCCCAACTCAACGACGGGGAAAGATTCAGGCATGTTAATCTATGAAAGATACCAATACTGGATAACCATCGTTACAGGTAAGTAACTTGTTTTTGTCTGTCTTCATGCTATAGAGCATGTTCATGCTCTCAAGGCCTGATTGGGTGCTTACTTTCCTGGTATTATATCGGGTTATTATAGGTCTGCAGGCAGATGTAGTACATTAAGAGACGCCTTTGGGCATAAGCAGCGCTTTACAAATTATATTTACATTACATTACCTTACAATATGTTGCCTTTTTTCTGGATTGTCATAAAACTGCGTTGTTGCTAAAGATTATCTTTGTTTCTGAAGCATATTTCTCTCTAGTGGTGTACCATTTCTTCCCTTTGAAGCATTAATATAGGTTGTTCTGTGTGGGGGAGAGGCGTGAGTCTCGTACTTTCTACCTTTTGCCGAGGACTTTTATGCCTGACATTCAGGATCATTGCTCCCGTAGAGGTCAATTCCTTTCATTATCTACCGGTCTATGGTTGCTGGTAGACCACTTTTCTCCTTGTTTCCTGTCTCTAGAGGCTGTAAGTTGGATTCACACATTGGAAAGTATGGTTCTTAGGGGGTTGGACAAATTAATGTTCGACTCTTTCAGTGGTAGTGTCATTTACCAGACCATTGGTAGATAGTCTTTATTCATATAGCAAGGCCTTGTGCAGACTTTGGTTTCAGTTAGACTGTGAGCTTTTATTTTTGTTCTTGATAACTTTTATTCTACCATTTTTTAATGGTGATCTTTTAGACGACTTGATTTATTCTTACTGCTTGGATGCTGTTGCTTTTCTTAGGCTATAATTCCCCTATAGTTACATTGTGTTATGTTACTGTTGCTTGCGGATTAATTCTCTATTTTCGATCTGTTAATATAAATTCTCTGTTGTTGATGCAATAGGAGTTTACTTACTTTACCACTATGTGTGTGTGTGTGTGTGTGTGTGTGGACACTAATACTCACCTACTCAGACTACAATTACCAGCATGCATATGTGGCTGCTTATGTAAGCCACGCCCACTGTGGGAGCTTGTATTCAATAAAAACGAGTGAAATCAAAGGTGAGCTTTTCAACGCTTCTGTGAGCAGTCCATGAATAAGAGGCGGGTCCTCGAAACGCGTCGGACGGACATGTTTTAAATTTAAGACATTGGCGATGTATGCTGCCTCGAGGTAACCACTGTTGGAGGCGTCATGAGAGCACGCCTGAGCGCCAGGGCTTTGTGGAGATATATATATATATATATCCTACTGGCGATAGGAGTCTCCAAACCGGTCCTGGAGGGCCGGATCCATGCCAGATTTTTTGGATATCCCCATTGAGATGCATGTAGTAATTTTAAAAATCTGGCATGGATCCGGCCCTCCAGGACCGGTTTGGAGACCCCATACTATATATAGTTAGGACCTAGTTACCATAGGAAATTCCGAACATACTATTGCGAATAACTTTATCGCCGATTGAGGGATCTGCCTGTAATTTTCCTTAAATTTGGCTCGCTCCGCTCCTTCCCTGAAAGTTTCGGGGGGATTTGTCAAGCGGGGGCCGAGAAAGGGGGGTCCCAAAACGTGTTTTCCCCATGTTAATTTCCATAGGGACATTCTGACACGGCTACAGCTCGAACGGCTGAACGGAATTACACCACATTTGGCAAAATGGTAGGGACTGGTATGCAGCAGTGCCTTTTGTATGTTTGGTGTAAATCCCTCCAGTAGTTCTAGAGAAAATTGAATTGGAAATTTTTCAAATGTCATTTTCTATGGGACCTTTAGACACGGCTACAGCCCGAACGGCTGAACGGAATTACACCAACCTTGGCATAATGGTAGGGAAGGTATGCAGTAGTGCCTTTTCTATATTGGGTGAAAATCCCTGCAGTAGTTGTTGAGAAAATTGAATTTGAGCAAATTATATATCTATATGCGCTCAACATTCTATTGGGACTAACTTTGGCGCCGATTGAGGAATCTGCGTGTAATTTTCCAGAAATTTGGCTAGCTCCGCTCCTTCCCTGAAAGTTTCGGGGGGATTCGTCAAGCGGGGGCCGAAAGGGGGGGTCCCAAAACGTGTTTTCCCCATGTTAATTTCCATAGGGACCTTTAGACACAGCTACAGCCCGAACGGCTGAATGGAATTACACCAAACTTGGCAAAATCGTAGGGCCTGGTATGCAGATGTGCCTTTGCTATGTTTGGTGAAAATCCCTCCAGTACTTCTTGAGAAAATTGAATTTGAAATTTTTCAAATGGCATTTTCCATGGGACCTTTAGACACAGCTACAGCCCGAACGGCTGAACGGAATTGCACCAAACTTGGCAAAATGGTAGGGACAGGTATGCATGAGTGTCTTTTCTATATTTGGTGAAAATCCCTCCAGTAGTTGTTGAGAAAATTCAATTTGAGCAAATTATATATCTATATGCGCTCACCGTACGCGTACGGTACTCATACCGTACGCGTACGTGCGCGTACCCTTACGTGCGCGAGCGAGTTTCTGATTGGCTGGCAGTCGACTGTCAAAATTCCAAACTGTCCAAATCAGGAAGTGTTGCCCACCATCTTGTATTTCAGGAGAACTGAGGCACAAGAGAGCCAAAAAAACAAGAGTGGAAAACACAAAAAGGGGGCAGGGTACAGACCCCCCACCCTCTAGCCCTTCTCAGGGGGTCCCAGAAAAACCCCCAAGGGCAAAAAAAAACCACAACAAAAATTCGAAAAAATCACGGGGTACGCGCACCGTACGCGATTTAAAATAAAAAAATGTTTTTGCACTTGGTGGTCCTTCTAGGACCCCCTGAGAAGGGCTAGGGGTTCAGGGGGTCTCTACCCTGCCCCCTTTTCGCGTTTTCCACTCTTGTTTTGTGCTCTCTTGTGCCTCACTTCTCCTGAGAAACAAGATGGCTGCTCAGGTGGTCCCAGAAGGATAATAACATATTTAAACGTTATCCGCTAATAGAATTAGTATTTAGAAAACCTTTGAAATGTATTGAAAAAAATTATAGGATTCATGCCTGATATAGTTATGAATTAGCATTTAAAACACCTTGCAAATTCACTAAAAAAAAACATAGGTTTCAGGCCTTATATAGTTAGGAATTAGCATTTAAAAAACCTTGCAAATTGCCTTAAAAACCATAGGTTTCAGGTCTTATATAGTTAGGAATTAGCATTTAAAAAACCTTGCAAATTCACTTAAAAAACCATAGGTTTCAGGCCTTATATAGTTAGGAATTCGCATTTTAAAACCTTGCAAATTCACTTAAAAAACCATAGGTTTCAGGCCTTATATAGTTAGGAATTGGCATTAAAAAAACATTGAAATTGCTCCTATATAGTTAGTTGGACTAACTATATTTCGCGCACCCGCAATCCACTGCTGATGATGTCACATATTACATCATTCATGACATGGTCAGTGACATCACTGATGGCATCACTGATGGCATCACAATTGACATCACTGATCACATCACTGATGGGGAAACATCCTTTACAATGCAACTTTTACCACGCAGTGCCTTTACGACGCAACTATTACAACGCATGTCATTACAACACATAGCGCTGGGGGGGGCGCTCTAGGATAGGGAATGGATTTAATTTACTATCCAACACCTTCCCTACTATCCACGGGGACTGGAGTTGGAATAGTAAATTAAACTATTCACTATCCAGCACCCCTCAACGCCATGCGTTGTAACAGCATGCGTTGTAAAACCTGCAATGTAAAGGCATGCGTAGTAAAAGCATGCGTTGTAATGTCATACATCCCACTGATGATATCATTCATGTGATAATACGATGCACCTCCTCACACTCTAATATAACCTTTGATACACCCAGTGTTAAATACAGACTACCATTCTTGAAACCATTGACACACCAATCCCAGTTACTACATACGCACTCACTGATTCCTAGGTCTACACACACATCCACTCATTCACCCATAGAATCACTCATACATACAATCACTCATCAATACAACACATGCACTCATACAACTATACAGACACTCACACACTGCCACTCATTCATTAAGTTACTCACACACCTAGTCAGTCATGCAAAGAATCAATCACACTTACATTTCCTCAACTATACAGTTATACACACAACACCTTACTTATTCAAACATATACTAACACATACTTACTCTCTTATACAATCACTGATACAAGTACACAATGGTCCATACAGCCACTCGCACAATCACTGGCCCTCATATATAGTAATTTATATATGCCAACTCTCACATGCACTGTGTTTTACATATGTACTTACTTGGACATGTAGCACTGACATATCCATGCACTCACCAACACACCCATGCACACACCAACACACCCATGCACACAGTCAACCGCCCATACAGCTGTTTCCACATGCACTCTTGAACTCATACACTTAGTGAATCAATTGCTCAGACATCTATGCACAGAGTCACACACCTCCCAGCCACCCACACACACTCTGTCTCCCATACAAATACTTGGGCAACCAATCAATAACCCATATAGCCACTCATATAGCTACTGATCAACACATGCAGCAGCTTAAACAACAACAGACATACTGATGCACACATTCAGACAGTTTAGTCACTAACCCATGCATTTAGTAAGACACATTTAATCACTGCCTAGCCGCGAGGTAAAGCCCAGTTAGGGCCCATCCTGGACCTACGGTTCCTAAACCAATACATAAAAACTCAAAAATTCAAGATGACGTCCCTACAAGAAGTTATACCCCAAATAAGGGACGGGGATTTTATGTCCACTATAGACCTCAAGGATGCCTACCTACACATTCCCATGAACCGAAAACACAAACATCTACTGAGATTTGCCATCAACACAACACACTACCAGTTCACAGGCCTAGCCTTTGGACTAAAATCCGCACCAAGGGTCTTCACAAAATGCCTAGCGGTGGTAGCGGCACACTTCTGAAGGTAGGGAATGCATGTTTATCCCTACCAAGATGACTGGTTGGTAAAGGCCAATTCCTACAACCAATGCAAGCTACATGATCAGCGGGTCACGCACACGCTGACAGAACTAGGGATCTCGAAAAACTGGGGGGGGGGAGGGGGAGGGAGGGCTCAATAGAACCGAAACAGGTGAAGATCTTCCTGGGCGCACAGATCAACACCATTCAGAGCAGGGTGTTCCCCAGCGAGAAGAGAACCTTCGCACTGCTGAAGGAGACGTGTCACTACCGGAAGGGTCAACATCTGACAGTTAGCAAACTCATGGGGATGATGGCGTCCTGCATACACCTAGTCCCCAATATCCGACTCCACGTGAGACCATTCCAGGAATGGCTACAGCAGCGAGATCACATGGTGGAACAAAAAGAACATAATAAAGGGGAGACCAGTTACACCACCAACTCCAACAGTGACCATCACAACAGACACATCCCAAATGGGATGGAGGCGTACATGAGCCAGCTGAAAGTGAAGGGTTTGTGGACACAAACAGATGCAATCAGTCACATCGACTACCTGGAACTAAAGACAGTGTTGCTTGCCCTAAAAGCCTTCCAAAGACAACTGTACGGGCAGAGGGTGTTGATACAAACCGACAACACCACAACGATGTTCTAAATCAACAAGCAGGGAGGTACACAATCTGTGGCGCCAGCAAGCCTAGCGCAGGAGATATGAAAGTGGGCCATCCCACTACAAATAGACCTCCTGGCGATACATCTATCAGGGAAGGAAAATGTGGAAGGAGAGACTCAGCAGACAGACATTAGCATACCACGAGTGGGAGCTCAACACACAGGAGACGCAAAAGCTATTCAAAAAGTGGGGGACCCCACAAATAGACCTGTTTGCAACACACCCGAATGCAAAATGACAAAACTTCGCATCCAGACAGCCAAGACAGCAATCTCAAGGAAATGTTATATGGATAAGTTGGGTGAAGACATTTGCCTACGCTTTTCCCCTGATGCACAGGGTGCTCAGCAAGTGCAGAACAAGCAACATGACACTGATACTGGTGGCACCACAGTGGGCCAGGCAGTCCTGGTTCTCACAGATAGTGGAAATGGCGCAGGGGCCACCACACACGTTCCGAAAAAGAAGAGACCTGCTCTCAATGCAAGACGAAAGAATACTCCACCCAGAACCAGAGAGCCTCAGCCTAGCTGCTTGGTTCCTTAAGACTTAGAGTTCGCACACCTAAAACTTCCAGAGAGCACGCTGGCGGTGCTGCAGGAGGCAAGGAAAACCTACCACACGGAAGTGTTAAGTAGTAAAATGGAAAAGGTTCACCCAATGGTGCATCAAGGAAAAGCTACAGAAGAAAATCACCAGAGAATCAACAGTGCTAAGATATATAACACACTTGCTAAAGAGCAACCTAAGCTACACCTCGCGGAGGGTACACCTAGCAGCAATAGTAGCCTACACAAGAGGGGAAACCCCCAAAAGGGTACCACCATCAGCATGGAACCTCAATGTAGTTCTCACACAACTTATGAAGGTGCCCTTCAAACCCATTCATAATGCCTCTCTACATATGCTCACCATAAAAACAGCCTTTCTGGTACCAATCACCTCGCTACGCAGGGTAAGCGAACTGCAGGCGCTAACACTACAAGAACTCTACATTCAAATTCACAATGACCGGGTGGTAATGAGAACGGACCCACACTTCATGCGAAAGGTGGTGTCAAGGTTCCACTTAAGCCAGACAATCCAGATACCAAGTTTCTTCCAGAAACCATCCACAAGCACAGAAAGAGCACTGCACACTCTGGACGCTAGAAGAGCAGTGATGCATTACATTGAGAGAACTAAACATTGTAGAAAAACAAAGCAATTCTTTGCGTCTTTCGCAAGTTGTTTCTTGGGAAGACCGGTAACAAAAAACACCATCCCACGATGGATTGCACAGACAATAGAATTCTGCCACAAGCAGGCAAGTCAAGAACTACAGGGAGCGGCACAAGTCCACTAAACCAGAAAGAAGGGAGCAACAATAGCCTTCCTGGCAAACTCACCCATCCAAGACATTTGCCTGGTGGCAACAGGGGCTTCAGTGCACACGTTCACTAAGCACTACTGCGTGGATATACAGAGGAACAAGGAAGCACAAGTAGGACAAAAGGTGCTTCAGCATATATTCAACAACCAACACTCCTCTTCCACCCAGCCGCCACAAACTTAGCTAACCGCTACAAAGTCTATGCACAGCTTATGGAATCCAGAAAGATACACGCTGTAAAACGAATAGTTTCTTACCTGTCGGTGAAGTTTTGCAGCTTGAAGACTTTCTGGATTCACTAGCGAACCCACCCACCTTAGCCAAGAAGATGAGACCGGAGGAAAAGGGAATTTAAAAAGAAATTTATAAGAATGGAAAAAGACCTACAGAAAAGGATGAACAAAGATGGCACAAATCAAGAAAAAAAGAATCCGAAGATGGCGTCCAAAGGTGGGCGCTTCCGGGGGAAGCGCGCCAATGTCACAGGAGGACACCAAATGGTGGGACGTCGACGTCCACCTAGGCCACGAAAAAAAAGACGATTCCGGACCCAACCACTAGACCGCGGAATAATGCTCAGCATAGTGAATCCAGAAAGTCTTCAAGCTGCAAAACTAAACCGACCGGTAAGAAACTATTAGTTATAGATTCATTACCTTAGAATTACCCCCAGACGTCCGACTGCCTCCAGAGAATTTTCTTCAGCAATACCCTTGCAGCGTCAGAATGTGTCGTTGGTAGAGTCCGGCGTCATGGTCGCCGGGGTGACGTTGCGGTGCCTACTTAGATGCCGCCCCTGCATGCTGAGGTCAGTTCTTTTTTTTCCGCGCCAGCCTAGCGCAGATCTGGAGAGAGCTTGTGGCGTAGTAATTTTTTGACTAAACTTTTTTCGACTTTTGTTGACGCCTTTTTTCGAATCTTCGACTCCTGGTGCGCGAGGGATGTCTGTGAGAAAGTGGCTCTATATATACTAGACCAAAGTAAGGTAGTGTGTATAGAGGCCACCAACCCCAGAGATGTAACAGAGGTTAAAGTTAGGTCTGACCTTACTCTCTAAAGTGGTAGCTTGCTCGAGCAGCAAGGCAGTACCAGAGGACAGTGTAAAGAATTTGTTGTACACACTCAGTCAGCAAAAGGGTTCACACTCGAGAACTGAACTCTAGGCCAATTGTTTTTATATCCAAAGATATAGTTTTATTTTTAGAACCAACAGGTATCAAAATATACTTTTCTCTATATGAGTATTCTCATGTAATTACTTTGCAAAGAGGCAATACACTTTGTAAACACAATAGGTACAAGGGTTGTAGTAGGCAACACCATTCTAAACACAATTTAACATTGAGGTCAATGGGTTTTTCTACATAAATGCAGCTGATTACTTTATCGGTTACTTTTGTCACTCCAGGACTGTATCCTAGATTCAGTCCTGGGGTCTAAGCTGAAAACAGTTTAGTAAAAACGTTTTAGTTAATGCAATGATTTTTAAAGAATATAAAGGTATTTCAAAAGTTCACACTTTGAAACTTTTCAGTGAAAATCTAGCAATGTTATCCAACGGGAAAAAATTCTGGTTACAGGTAAAGTACGTTCTCGTTACTTTTGTATTCCATTACTGGGCTGCTAGGTCCAGCGCTGGGATCTCTACTTAAGACAGGTAAGTACGTTTTCAAGAGTAGACAGAAGAAATTTCTTAGAAAAGCAGACAATGGATTCCTATGGAGAAAATTCAGGTTACTAGTTAATCCGGTTAGGATTACTTTTGCGGTTCAGTACTGGGTTACAAGGTACAGTAATGGCTTACCTCCTGATTCCAGGTGAGTTCTTCGGAATTCGGCTTATTTTATAGGAATATTTTAGAGTTTCAAAACTACACACTTAGAAGATTTTTCGAGTCAAACCAGTCAATGTTATCCTATGGCAGGAAAGACAGTTATCGGTTTTCAGGTGAGTACTCGACTGGTGAAGTTAAGGTTCTGGGCATAGACTCAGGGGTCCCCCAGCGTCAGGTAGGTACAGTTGGTACACCCTCAGCGGCACAGGGGCAGCTGGGTGCAGAGGTAGTTAGGCCCAAAGTTATCCAATGCGAGGCAGGGGGCTTTCGGTTGGTGGTTGCTTGCTAGCAGGCCACGCGGCTGTGGGAGCTGGGCTCCGGGTCACTTGATCAGGGCAAATGGGGAAGTAGATGAGGACAAAGGTTGCACTACCAGGAGCACTTGGGCGGCTGGGTGCAGGGTGCTTTTGAGCCGTCGGGCGCTCAATGTAATTAAATGGAGATCTTGAAAAGGGAACAAAGGCTGCAGGCTCGGGGACGGAGGATCCTCTGGTGCGACCAACACTTCGAGGGGTAAATTGGGATCTTGGAGGATAGGTAGGCACCCAGGAGTCGGGCACCGGGGGCCGTGGGGCGCCGGGTGCAGGGGTGTCTTGAGGTCGGGAATTCTTACCCCCTGCTGGTCGCAGTTGGAGAGGTCTCTTGTCCTGAGGCTGCAGGTGTCGTCTAGGATGGTCCTTGGGCACTGGATTCCAGGTCAGAATCTCCTGGGTGTAGTGTAGTTCCTATATTCCCAATAGGCTCTGCTCATTAGAACAATATATCCTATAGATTAGACGTAGGACTAGGGTCGACTAGGTCTCTATCGAATATATTAAACTTAATTGTGTGTGCCAGCTAGCTCAGAGGTCACTAGAAACTTTCTCGAATTCATAAGAAGGGATTAGTTACTGACAACCGCATAAACATGACAACTTTGTTTCCCCAAGATAAAACTGATCTTCAGAGTCGTGGAAACAATAGATTGATATTTCACTCAGTCAATCGTGCATTCTTCGTTTCACCAGAGGTGCAGAGAAATAGATAGACGGGCTTTTTCAATACAAGGATTTATTGAACAGTCTTCTTTATCAAGCATAAGAAATGAACTGCTACAATCGTAAAACTGGTTGTAAAATATAATACATACAGTATAAATAGTAGAATAAAATAATACTGTAGGAGCATTGTATTGTTCCTAAACCATATATAAATACATACATAAATAAGAGAGGCTAAAAGTACTTAACTGGTGCTTCTAAAATACGCCTACCCCGGTGTACCTAACCTAAGCTTAGTATGAGGAAAGAAGTAAGTGAGGTGTAGCATAAATGTAGTATTCTTTTGCCAAGAATCTGTCCAAGATTTCTCCAAGGGTCTAATGAGCTACGTACCTTAGTTTAGAATGAAGAAGGTCGGTCTCGGGACTCTATTTCCCAACAACCTGCAAGGGTAGCTTGGAAACACTGGAGCTGGATTTCTCGGCAGGAGAAAAGACAGCGTCTCTCTCAGTGCGTCTGCTGGAGGGTTGACTTTCTTCGGCACTTGCTGTAGCTGGGCGCGTCAGGCAAGTAGATAGTCAAACTGCTCCAAACCACTGTGTGTTTGCTTGGGCGAGTGTGGGCATATTTATACCTTGAAGGTGCCGAGTTTGACGTACAGTTGGACATAATAACGTCATCAAAGAGTCTCAGTTCTTTGAAAACTCCATGAGCTCTTGGACAAATCAATATTCAAGCTAGGGGAAGTCCCTAGCTGCTGAAGCTGAGTTTTCAAAGAAATTGTTGTGGATTTTTGGAACTAGTGGAAGTAGCCCTGCCGTATTTGGACTGCATGAGCTATGCCTAAATATGGTTTTGATTTCTATGCCTATATAAGGACATGGTGATTTATACCTATATAAGGGCATGAATCGGGAAACTTACAATAGGGTCCTAAAATAATACATAACACCCACTCCATGTTATCATGTTCATCTAAGTTCAAGCACTAAAACATATAATCTAGAGCATGTGTTTACAACCCCCAAGAAATCATTTAAAATGCATTTGAAATGGTTGCACTTGGAAAAATGAGCATTTGTACAGTACGCATTCTAAAAGCAATGATTTCATTGTAAGCATATGATATTAGCAATGCTACCCGAATAGATCACGAATTTCATATTAATGAAATGGCTCTTAGTTACAGAAGAAAAAAGGTCGAGACCATCCCATAGCAGAATATACAAACTTTTTTGGTTTGTGGATTAAGCTAAATATTGTGTTCAAGGCATGTGGGCTGCTGAATTCATATCTGTGCATAGATCGCCGCCTAGTGTTGGGACCGGATGATAGCACATTGTTGTCCTGGAAGAGTCTTCGAAGTATCATGAGATAGGTGGCTCCTCCCCGGGACTACAGTGCGCATGGGCATCCTCTCCATCCTCAAATTGTTTTTTTCCGCCATTGGGTTCGGATGTACTTTTCTTTACTCAAGTTCGGAAACTTTTCTAAGGCCTTTGGGGTCGTCGGTATTGTTTCGATCGGTGCCGAGTTCTTGTTCCAGTTCTTTGAGCAGGACGTCGAAGAGAGCCGTGTGGCCTTTTCGACACCGGAGGCCCAATCGTCGATGGAACGGCGCCCATTCAAACGATGCCCCTCTAACTCTAAATACCCGCACATCGATGTACACCCGGTGTGCAACAAGTGCTTATCACCCGAGCACGATGAGAACAACTGTCTAGCTTGTGCTCGATTCAGGTCAAAGAAGACGCTTAGACTCCGACGCGCAGCGAGGCAAACTATGTCGAAGCCAGCGCCCGACCCGGTGAATATCTTCGACGAAGAGGCTGATGAGGTCGTCGAGACTGAGGATCCAGAACAGCAGTCGGATCCCGGTTCAGAGCGTGACTCCAATTATTATGAGGACGACTAAGACCACATCGAATATGAAAACGTCATCGAGGTAAGGGACGACGTATCCCCCATCGGAGCCGTTGATGACGACTCGAGCGATGAACCAGGCCCAACAGTGGGTACAGGGCCCGAAAAAGACAGTCAAAAACTTCCAAAGGCTCAGGTCGAGGCATCGCCAGAAGGCCTTAGCCACGATCATGAAGAACATTCTATAGCCCCGCGTCAAGGCCCGGCTAAGAATATATCACAGGAGCCATCGGTTCAACTACTCAAAACGAAACCGAAAGCCATCGAGTCAAAAACAAAACCGAAACTGCTAAAAACAGTCTTCGGGTCGGAAAGCTCGAACCCATCGGAGTCAACGATGAAAAAAGGTGTCGACGACCCTGCGGGGTCAAAAGTAAAGAGTGTCGAACCGAAGATCGGTGCGCTGAAGTCCACCATCAAAACCAAGCACGTCGAACCGAAGAAGTCGACATCGACGGACAGCGACACAAACAAAGGACTCGAGTCTCGGAAGATTCTCGATCCGAAGCATCAAGTCGACAGGCCACAGCTCGTCAAAAGCCTTGAGTCGAAATCCAAAAGCGCCTCGAAGGACCTAGTTGAGTCGAGGCAGAAGAGCGCGCCTCCGACGCCACAGGTGCCGAAGTCAACGCATGGCCAAAAGCTTATTGGCGAAAAGCCAAAGTCGGTCGGGCCAACATCGACGCCAGCCCCCAAGAAGGTCAGTCTGTCTAAAGACACTACGCCACCATTAAAATTCGGACTGCCCCCTACTGCACGCCCCAAGGCGCTCGACCCAACACATGGGGTCGAAACGCCCAAACAGATGGCATTGGGAAAGAGGAGTCATCCTCTAGAAGAGGACGTTATGTACCAAGAGCCCTCATATGAAGACCAGTCGAAGATACATATCGACTCCGAATCTGGTAGACTCGCTATATATCAAAGGAAGATCAGGTCGGATAATCCTCTGGAATCATACAAAATTCCACTCAAAAAGAAAAGGGATTCTGGAACATCACCTGTCCTTTTTGAGACTGTGAGGTACCATGGCCAAGACACTTCTGCATATTCACCCACACACACAACTGAGGATATTGGGTATGATGATGATGAACAATATAATTACCCTGCGGACACGGATCAGGATGACCAGACTCAAGCCTGGACAGACCCTGTTGACCAGGGGAAGTCACAGACTATTCCTGATACTCCCTCTTATCCTGTTAAAACTTCGCCAACAGAAGATACAGCTGCGTTCAACGCTTTAATTGAAAGGGCAGCACAAAATCATGATGTGGACATGCATGCTGACCCTGTTGAAGAGGATTTCCTGTTTGACACTTTCTCAACTTCAGAAAAATCTGTTAAGACTTTGCCAATGCTAAAAGGTGTCCCTAAACACGCATGGAACATTTTTAAAGAAACCACTAGAGCAAGGGTTATTAACCCCAGAATTGAAAGAAAATACAGACCGGCGCCTGTGGACCCTACATATATTAAGGGACAGCTGCCGTTGGACTCTTTGGTGGTCTCAAATGCTCGTAAGCGCGCCAACTCAGACTACTGGTATTGCTCCTCCTCCAGACAAGGAATCTAAAGTATTAGAAGCTTCTGGGAAAAGGGTGGCTGCTCAAGCAGCTAATATCTGGAGAATTTTTAATACACAGGCCCTATTAGCCAGATACGATAGGGCGCATTATGACACTCTAGAGCAACTGCTACAACATTTGCCTGAGGCCTTCAAGGAGGGAGCAGAGATGCTAATCCAGGAAGGGAATCTCGTATCCAACGCATCCATTAAATGTGCGCTAGACGCAGCGGACACCGCAGCCAGGGCCATCAACACAAGTGTCATGCTCAGGAGACATGCTTGGTTGCGCATCTCTGGGTTCAAACCTGAGATTCAAACCACGTTACTAAATCAGCCTGTCAACCCTGATTTTTTTATTTGGTCCTGATGTGGACACAATCTTAGAAAAGATTAAAAAAAGACAGACAGCCAAGTCTATGGGTGCCTTGCAGTCCCAACAGTTCAGAGGAGGTTCCTTTCGTCGCGCCAGTAACAGAGGAGCTACACGAGGCCAGGCATCACAACAGATTCCATACAGTAAAGGGAGCACGCAAACCACCTATAATAAAAATAATAGAGGTGGATACCGTGGCAACAGCAGCAAAGGCAGAGGGCGAGGGAATAACACCAGATCCTCCGCCAGTACTAAACAGTGACGCCTTGTCACTGCCCCCGGACCATGTAACACCGGTCGGGGGGCGATTACAACAGTTCCTGCCAGTCTGGGAGAGCATTACCACAGACAGGTGGGTGAGACAACTTATTCAGTACGGCTATTGTCTAGAGCTAACTTCCATTCCACCCAACATACCCCCAAGACGCCGTCCTATGTCCGCAGAGCACATAGACCTATTGCAGCAAGAAGTTGTCAGCATGCTGCAAAAAGGGGCCATAGAACTCGTCCCCATACAGGAACAGGGTACAGGGGTATACTCGCTGTACTTCTTAATCCCCAAAAAGGACGGGTCTCTCAGGCCAATACTGGATCTCAGGCCCCTAAACCAATACATCTTATCAGAACATTTTCACATGCTCACTCTACAACAGGTTCTGCCATTGCTCACTCAGGGTGACTTCCTCGCAACACTAGACCTAAAAGACGCGTACTTCCACATACCAACACATCCTGCACACAGGAAGCATCTCAGGTTTACCATACAAAATCGGCACTACCAGTTCAAGGTACTACCTTTCGGGGTGACAACAGCCCCCAGGGTGTTTACCAAGTGCCTAGCAACAGTGGCAGCTGTGAGAAGTTGGCTTGATACAAAGTGCTCACTAGAATAGTGAACATTATATATCAGTCCAAACAACCCTTATTGATGATTGGTTGTAAGTCAACCTTATAGATCAGCTATCCTAGTAGCATGGATACGAGCAGTCTTCGGGCTAAACTCTAGAGGGCGTGTTAAGCCAGCTGTTATACCATCACATATACCCCTTGAACACCAAGTGAAAGGACACCACACAAGTGTTATGAAAATAAACTGTGTATTTATTTAGATCACAACAGCCCTGTACTCTTTGAGGACAGGGTACTAAGCACACAACAAAACTCTTACGAAAATACTTTAAGTTGCACAATTTACACAAATGCCCGAGGGGCACGAAAAACCATATACTATGAAAGTGGAATGCGAAATTACTAGCAAGTAAGTACTGGACTAATAGGCTTTGGAATCGCTAGGACTACGTTACTGAACCTTCAGATTACTAGTAGGAGGCCTAGGGGACTCGGGTGCAGAGTGTGCACTCTCACGCGGGATGCGGGACAAAGTCTATGGAGGCTAGTAAAAGCAAAAGTTAGTGTTCTCGGGCGAACCCGACTAGGTAGGTTGAAAACGAAAGTGGATCTGGACCCTTGGATAGTGAGGCTATGCTGGGGCACCGAAATGCCGAAGTTACCTAGCCCAGGGGCTGCGGCTGCATCGGTCTGAAAAGACGTCGGGAATCCTCGTTGACGAACCAGGAGCCTGAAGAAAGAAGTTGCTGGCAGGCGACCAGTGAAGATTGTTCGGTGGATCCAAGCCTGGATCGAAGATGGATGACACCTGAAAGCAGAGGGGACCAAGTTCTTAATCACTAGCCAGTGATCAGATGGGCACCAGGATGGCACCGGATGGTAGTCACCTCGACCAGGTGAGTGGGCGACGCTGGGCTCTGCAGTCTCACGGACCAGGAGGCGTTGTCGGCGACCAGGATGGAGGGCGAGCTGTCCCACGATGGCTGATGCTGTCGACGTCGCTGGACCCAGGATTGGGGCAACAAGTCTTGGCAAATTCAAGCCCACGCGGTGGACCTAAAATGGCGTCTGAAGTGGACCCGGAGGGTCCGGGGTGCTCCTCTCTTGGAAGGGAGCAAGGGCCAGTCTGGAGCAACCAGACCAGCAGTGTTGTCGTCGTTGGTCGTCGTCGGGAAGGCCACAAGCCAGCGGGCTAGTAGCCAGACAACGCGGTGAGCAGCCAAAAAGCAGAAGGGCCCCACGCAGATCTCGTGGATGCTGGGGGGCTGGTCTTCGGTGCTGGAGCTGCTCAGGGTCGGGGCTTCTCAGACCCCAAAGCACTCACCAGAGGATCCCTCGGCAGTCGTGCTGGATAGAAGTCGTGCAGTTCTGATGATGGCCGGTCCCTCGAGGTCTCGTCGCACCTACGGTTGTCAGCTTAGCTGTAGAGGTAGGTAGAGGTCAGAGGTGCCAGGGAAGCCGGGTCTCGTCGTGCTGGTCAGTCGGATTCCGGAGGAAGGACGTGCAGCAAACCGCAGTGTTCTTAGATGGTGCCTGCGGATGCAGGGTGACTACTCCTTAGTCACAAGGGAGAAATCTTGAGAAGAAGTCGAGAGTTCCTTTCGTAGAAAGTAGTTTCTTGATTCAAAGATGATCTAATTTGGAAGGGTCCCCGCTCCTGCCTTTGTCCTAAAGAAAGGGGTGGGTACGCGACTAGGTCCTGCCCTAGGGGTGGGACCAGGAAGGGGGGTGGTTGCACCCCTCTCCCATGCCGGACTTTCCCCAGGCCAGGGACTGGTGTGTCCCTGGAACTGGTTCTAGCCGGCAGATGCATAGTGAGCACCGGGGTGCCACTTGCAGTCACCTTCCTGTAAAGCCCTGCCTACCCAGGATTCACAAAACCCTGTCTGGGATGGTGCTAGCAGACTGATGGGACCACCTTTTGAACCTCTACACTCGTGTGAGATACAATTCCTAACGTGGAAAGTGGCTTTCTTAGTGGCGATTCCATCACTTAGAAGAGTTAGTGAGCTACAAGCCCTAACTATTCAGGAGCCATTCATACAAATCCATGCAAATAGGGTAGTGCTACGTACAAACCCTAAATTTATGCCAAAGGTGGTATCCCAGTTTCACATCAGACTATCGAACTGCCAGTGTTCTTCCCAAATCCAGATTCAGTGGCAGAAAGAGCTCTACATACCCTGAACGTTAAAAGAGCTCTCCTGTATATATTGACTGAACAAAACCTTTCAGGAAAACGAAACAACTGTTTGTTGCCTTTTCACCACAGCACAAAGGCAACCCCATTTCAAAATCAGGTATAGCCAGATGGATTGTTAAGTGCATACAAATTTGTTATCAGAAAGCTAAACGCACATTAACAGTTCCCCCTAGAGCGCATTCCACACGCAAGTTAGGGGCATCCATGGCTTTCCTGGGAAACATTCCTCTAGAAGACATATGTAGAGCAGCCACATGGACTACCATACATACATTTACCAAATTACTGCGTAGATGTACACTCCAAACAGCAAGCTGCTGTAGGACAGGCTGTCCTCAAAACTATTTCAGGCTGCTGCAGCTGTCACGGGCAACCACCGCTAAGAGGGATACTGCTATACATTCTATGCACAGATATGAATTCAGCAGCCCACATGCCTCGAACGGAATATGCTACTTACCAGTATGCATCTGTTCTTGGCATGTAGGGCTGCTGACATTCATATCGCCCTCCCTCCTCCCCGGTGCCTGTCGCAGCTGTAGCACTCAGAATTATTCTTAGCATGGACATCACTTACTGTATCATACTCCATCCCTGCCACAATGGCGATAAACAATCCGAGGATGGAGAGGATGCCCATGTGCACTGTAGTCCGGGGGAGGAGCCACCTATAACGTGATACTTCGAAGACTCTTCCAGGACAATAATGTGCAATCATCCAGACCCAACACTAGGCGGCGATCTATGCACAGATATGAATGTCAGCAGCCCTACATGCCAAGAACAGATGCATACTGGTAAGTAGCATATTCCTTCTAGGAAGTATGCAAAGAATTCTTGTTCTCTAAGAATAGTTCTACTTTAAGCAGATTACTTTTGTGTCAAAGTTACATTTTGGAAAAAAGTCAAATCAAATCGTAGAAAAAATACAGTTCCAAAGTTAGAAGCTTTTGTTTTGAAAAAAGTGAAGGTCGAATTTCAGAGTTTGAAAGGACGCTGTGTGCTAATTTCAAAAGTTATTCTCGGTGTCAGGAGAAAACATTAAGTCATCAAGGCTGGCAAAGAAATCGTCTACCACAGTAGATGAAAGTTCGACTACTTCATTAAGAAGGTCAGTTGTGCACAGATGTAAAGCATCGCCGTCCGCGTCTGCCGCGTTAGCAATGTTCATAGCAGATGGTACCTGTGTGCCCATTGGTCCGCGTATCTCACCTCCCGTTGGATTTGCTAGTGAGACCTCAATTAATGCCGTAATCAGGATTGGTAGCCGTTGGGGGCAACACAACACAACACATGAGCCGTTACCGGACCCAGTAATGCGTCCGCTGGCATAACCGATGGTAGTGTTAGACAGATATCCAACACGCATTCCTCTCCACAAAGCAGGCATCGTAGAACAGGTAAGATGCAATCTTTCCAGACTGGTCTGAATGACAGGAACCATGTGGTATTCAGATCTCTCAAACGAGCCAAGCCAAGGATCTGTGTTATTCTGTTACGGTACCTCATAGCCTGCAGCGCATTTTCCATGCTGGCTTGGGTATCGCTGGTGGTTGGATGTGCCATAACTGAGCAGGAGGAATAAAAATAGAATCCCTGCTACGAGTCCCAAAATGAGAGGCAGGCCGCCGAACACAGAGTGGACGAAGTTAGGAAAAATGCCCAGGACTGCTTCAAAGGGTGCTAACGGTCCCGAAAAATAGTCTTAAATACATGTGCAATACCGCTGGTATAAGACATGTTAAAGATACGACCTAACATTTCTGCGAAATGTACTGGGCAGTTTGTTGATGATGATGCATGTATCTCTGCAGAGGACCTTGGAACTTGCAGATCATACGTCTCTCTGGACGAGGTCGGTGGCACAGTTTTTTGCAAAAGAATGGCTTTCGTTCTGCTTAAAGTATCAATTCGTATAGAAGAGATGTTCAGTGAAGGCCATAGTGGCGACTCCCCGTCTGTCTTGGTTTTAGGAAACAATACTTGCATGCAACAAGTGACCCTGGCTGACACAGTAACGAGAGAGCTTTTTCCTGGCATCATTCCACAACAGCTGTGATCATTTAACATAATGTAGCTACCATTGGAAAGCTGCCTGAAAATTGGATCTATCACCGCTGTGGGTGAACCCTGCAGGTGGCAAGAAAGGTTATTGGAAGAACCTTTGCAGGCTCCGTGTAAATTAATACCTTGACACAGTAGTGTACCGCTTAGTGAGTTTTCACAATTTTTACCACTAAAAAATACCTCCTTTCCCCCACTCCAACAATTGTCTGTGTATGGTAAATCCCAGGTAGACTTAATGTATTCTTTACCCAACCTTTCATACAGACCTGCTGGTATGTGTTTTAAGCAATACTGAAACTGGAAAGTCGTCACTGGTGATGGTGCCATTTATTATCCATTCAACTGATGGTTTCTCAGAAACGGTCAATGGTAATCTCTCTAGTTTTTCTATGCTCAGCACAGTTTAGTCTGCTCCCCTCTGTGCCAACGAGATTTGTTTATCTGTAAGGTTAAATACACTAAAGAGTGACGTAGTGTTGATTAGACGCCAAGGCACATAGCCAGAACAAAGATTTTGCAACGTCCAGCCTAATAGCATTATAGAACGTAATTGAGACTGGCCATGTTGTAACATTAGCAAGTCCTGTTCCATTATGTCTAAGCAGAGGATACAATGCTGTCCAAAGAATAAATTCTGGACGACAGAGTTGTTAACCCATTGTCAACTACAGAGTGATTTCTCTAAATTAATATGATAAATTTTTCGTATTCTTTCAGCTGTTAACATTTGGGTGACTTTCCAAGCTTCATTGTAAGCAGCGTATATACTGGCGTATATGAAACGTTTATGACCTGGATTACGAGGTCCCATTAAGAATTCTCATAAATCAACGCCATCTTTAAGCAAAGATAAGTGTTTTATTTCTGGAAGTGTGGATTTCTACAGCCACTCAAGGCATAGTTTTTCTACACTATAAGTTATTATCCCTGGATGTTGTCTTTGGATATATCTTGGATCTGGCTGAGTTACTGTGAACCCTTGTGTCTTGTTCAGGAATCTATCTTGACAGTTATTGTATTGTATTGTATTGTAAGGGGTGCTTATAGAGCGCACTGACACCATGGGTTTCCTGGCGCTGGTTGGATGCAGAGGGGACAGGGGGACTTAGCTAGATTGGGGGAAAAGCCAAGTTTTTAAGGATTTACGAAAAAGAATAAGAGAATTGGAGGTTTTAAGAGAAAGAGGAAAAGAGTTCCAAAGTTTGGGGGCCAGGTATGCAAATCTCCGGCCTCCGGATCTGCAAAGTTTAAAAGAGGGGATGATCAAGGAGTGAAGGTGGGAGGATCTCAGGTTCCGAGATGGGCGGTAGGGCCTGATGAGGGATTTCAGGAAGGCGGGACAGGGTCCAGCTAGCGACTTGAAAGTGAGGCAGCCGATCTTAAAGGCCGCCCTCGAAGTGACAGGGAGCCAGTGCAGTTTGGAAAGAAGGGGCCTGGCGGATTGCCACTTCGAGATCCCAAGGGCCAGTCTTGCCGCTTGATTTTGAACAGCTTGCAGTCTGGCCAAAGATGTTTTAGGCAGACCGTGATAGATAGCGTTCGAAAAATCTAAGCGGGAGAGGACGAGGGCCATGATGACTTGCAGGAGGGCGTCAGGTGTAAGGAGGTAAGCCACTTTCCTGATCCTGCGCAGCTGGTAGATGCAGGAGGAGACCACCGTCCCCACCTGGGGCCCGAGGGATAGACCGGAGTCAATAGTGACCCCGAGACTCTTCACCGAGGCTACGGGGATGGGAGAGGGGCCAAGTTCTGCCGGCCAGAAGTGCGGCCCCCAGAAGGTGGCACTCCTACCGGGAAGGAGGAGCTCCGTCTTACCGGGGTTCAATTTTAGCTGGTTTTGGCCCATCCACTGGAGAAGGTGGGACATAGCTGCCTGGAAGTTGGGAATAGCAGAAGGGGAGTTGAGAGAAAAGATGAGTTGCAGGTCGTCCGCGTAGTTGAAAACGGTGACGTCCTACTGCCTCAGAGAGAAAAGAAGGGGTCGAAGATAGAGATTAAAGAGAAGAGGGGATAAGGAGGAGCCCTGGGGGACCCCACAGGGCGAGTGTTCCCTAGGGGCCCTGAAAGTGCCCAGGCTAAGGGTCTGAGACCTCCCAGTCAGGAAGGATTTGACCCAAGCCAGCGCCAGGCCTTGGATGCCAGCCTGTTCGACACGGTGGAGGAGGATGTTATGATCCACCGTGTCGAAGGCGGCTGACAGGTTTAATAATACCAAGGCCTGGGGGGTACCCTTGTCAACGTCGTGTCTGTGTGCCAGATTAACCATTTTTTCCATTCAGGATTTGTTCTGTTATGTTGTAAAATATAATTTACGTCTACCTCCTCATCTGAAGTTAAAGTACTATCAGGTGTGGGCTTAGGTTTGGACGGTTTGTTTAAATCTTTTATCTTAGCAATGCCAAGACAAGATGTCTGTTGAACAGTTTCATTTAAGAACATCATTTGTTCCGGGATGATGCAGGCTCTGAATAATGCTTCTAAACCTTGCACCTGCCAGTTTTTTGTGCCCCAGACAGTTTTTTGTCTCAATGTTGTCTTTC
Source organism: Lissotriton vulgaris (assembly GCF_964263255.1). Taxonomy (NCBI): domain Eukaryota; kingdom Metazoa; phylum Chordata; class Amphibia; order Caudata; family Salamandridae; genus Lissotriton; species Lissotriton vulgaris. The sequence continues at coordinate 1,058,032,006 of NC_141687.1, forward strand.
CTAAGGTGGACAATTAAGCATAAAAGGCAGCAGAAAACATTTGTTCAGTATTTGTCAACATACTTTTCATGCCGGTCTTATTCACATTTTTAAAGTAAAAACTTTCTGAGTTAGTAACATTAAAACCTGTAAAATATGGAAATTTTCCAAGAAACATTTTAGAACTACCTTTTGGAGGTGTTGGACAATGTTCCCATTGATTAGAAGTTAAAACATTTCTAGGGTTTGCAGATGTATGCAAGTAATGATGGCCAAAATGATTAAAACAATCAATTTCTTCATAATTTGATGAACCTTCTAAGTATTCGTGTTATGGAAATTTTGCTGACATTTCTAAGTCTTTTATTTACAACAAGGGGTGGTGAGGGACAGAGTCTCTGAATTAAACAGAATACTCTCACCCAGTCAAGAGATCAGGGCTAGATCCAACACCGTTTTTTAGCTCACTGCACCATCCCAGTTTCAGAACCTGACTGTATGCAAATTAGTCTGTTCCTGTCCCAGTGCATGATGGGAACAGGGCAAACCAAACTACAAAAGCCAATTCTTACACTGGGAAGGAAACAAGCTACCGGGGACCGGTTTCTGGCATTTCAGCCTCTTCGGCCCGGCTTGCTTGAATCCTGATGGTGCAATGAGCAAGGGACTCACATCTGAGTATACCCTTCCACGCTTAGGGTGGACAAAAATATTTACAACAAGGGGTGGTGAGGGACAGAGTCTCTGAATTAAACAGAATACTCTCACCCAGTCAAGAGATCAGGGCTAGATCCAACACCGTTTTTTAGCTCACTGCACCATCCCAGTTTCAGAACCTGACTGTATGCAAATTAGTCTGTTCCTGTCCCAGTGCATGATGGGAACAGGGCAAACCAAACTACAAAAGCCAATTCTTACACTGGGAAGGAAACAAGCTACCGGGGACCGGTTTCTGGCATTTCAGCCTCTTCGGCCCAGCTTGCTTGAATCCTGATGGTGCAATGAGCAAGGGACTCACATCTGAGTATACCCTTCCACGCTTAGGGTGGACAAAAATATTTACAACAAGGGGTGGTGAGGGACAGAGTCTCTGAATTAAACAGAATACTCTCACCCAGTCAAGAGATCAGGGCTAGATCCAACACCGTTTTTTAGCTCACTGCACCATCCCAGTTTCAGAACCTGACTGTATGCAAATTAGTCTGTTCCTGTCCCAGTGCATGATGGGAACAGGGCAAACCAAACTACAAAAGCCAATTCTTACACTGGGAAGGAAACAAGCTACCGGGGACCGGTTTCTGGCATTTCAGCCTCTTCGGCCCGGCTTGCTTGAATCCTGATGGTGCAATGAGCAAGGGACTCACATCTGAGTATACCCTTCCACGCTTAGGGTGGACAAAAATATTTACAACAAGGGGTGGTGAGGGACAGAGTCTCTGAATTAAACAGAATACTCTCACCCAGTCAAGAGATCAGGGCTAGATCCAACACCGTTTTTTAGCTCACTGCACCATCCCAGTTTCAGAACCTGACTGTATGCAAATTAGTCTGTTCCTGTCCCAGTGCATGATGGGAACAGGGCAAACCAAACTACAAAAGCCAATTCTTACACTGGGAAGGAAACAAGCTACCGGGGACCGGTTTCTGGCATTTCAGCCTCTTCGGCCCGGCTTGCTTGAATCCTGATGGTGCAATGAGCAAGGGACTCACATCTGAGTATACCCTTCCACGCTTAGGGTGGACAAAAATATTTACAACAAGGGGTGGTGAGGGACAGAGTCTCTGAATTAAACAGAATACTCTCACCCAGTCAAGAGATCCGGGCTAGATCCAACACCGTTTTTTAGCTCACTGCACCATCCCAGTTTCAGAACCTGACTGTATGCAAATTAGTCTGTTCCTGTCCCAGTGCATGATGGGAACAGGGCAAACCAAACTACAAAAGCCAATTCTTACACTGGGAAGGAAACAAGCTACCGGGGACCGGTTTCTGGCATTTCAGCCTCTTCGGCCCGGCTTGCTTGAATCCTGATGGTGCAATGAGCAAGGGACTCACATCTGAGTATACCCTTCCACGCTTAGGGTGGACAAAAATATTTACAACAAGGGGTGGTGAGGGACAGAGTCTCTGAATTAAACAGAATACTCTCACCCAGTCAAGAGATCAGGGCTAGATCCAACACCGTTTTTTAGCTCACTGCACCATCCCAGTTTCAGAACCTGACTGTATGCAAATTAGTCTGTTCCTGTCCCAGTGCATGATGGGAACAGGGCAAACCAAACTACAAAAGCCAATTCTTACACTGGGAAGGAAACAAGCTACCGGGGACCGGTTTCTGGCATTTCAGCCTCTTCGGCCCGGCTTGCTTGAATCCTGATGGTGCAATGAGCAAGGGACTCACATCTGAGTATACCCTTCCACGCTTAGGGTGGACAAAAATATTTACAACAAGGGGTGGTGAGGGACAGAGTCTCTGAATTAAACAGAATACTCTCACCCAGTCAAGAGATCAGGGCTAGATCCAACACCGTTTTTTAGCTCACTGCACCATCCCAGTTTCAGAACCTGACTGTATGCAAATTAGTCTGTTCCTGTCCCAGTGCATGATGGGAACAGGGCAAACCAAACTACAAAAGCCAATTCTTACACTGGGAAGGAAACAAGCTACCGGGGACCGGTTTCTGGCATTTCAGCCTCTTCGGCCCGGCTTGCTTGAATCCTGATGGTGCAATGAGCAAGGGACTCACATCTGAGTATACCCTTCCACGCTTAGGGTGGACAAAAATATTTACAACAAGGGGTGGTGAGGGACAGAGTCTCTGAATTAAACAGAATACTCTCACCCAGTCAAGAGATCAGGGCTAGATCCAACACCGTTTTTTAGCTCACTGCACCATCCCAGTTTCAGAACCTGACTGTATGCAAATTAGTCTGTTCCTGTCCCAGTGCATGATGGGAACAGGGCAAACCAAACTACAAAAGCCAATTCTTACACTGGGAAGGAAACAAGCTACCGGGGACCGGTTTCTGGCATTTCAGCCTCTTCGGCCCGGCTTGCTTGAATCCTGATGGTGCAATGAGCAAGGGACTCACATCTGAGTATACCCTTCCACGCTTAGGGTGGACAAAAATATTTACAACAAGGGGTGGTGAGGGACAGAGTCTCTGAATTAAACAGAATACTTTCACCCAGTCAAGAGATCAGGGCTAGATCCAACACCGTTTTTTAGCTCACTGCACCATCCCAGTTTCAGAACCTGACTGTATGCAAATTAGTCTGTTCCTGTCCCAGTGCATGATGGGAACAGGGCAAACCAAACTACAAAAGCCAATTCTTACACTGGGAAGGAAACAAGCTACCGGGGACCGGTTTCTGGCATTTCAGCCTCTTCGGCCCGGCTTGCTTGAATCCTGATGGTGCAATGAGCAAGGGACTCACATCTGAGTATACCCTTCCACGCTTAGGGTGGACAAAAATATTTACAACAAGGGGTGGTGAGGGACAGAGTCTCTGAATTAAACAGAATACTCTCACCCAGTCAAGAGATCAGGGCTAGATCCAACACCGTTTTTTAGCTCACTGCACCATCCCAGTTTCAGAACCTGACTGTATGCAAATTAGTCTGTTCCTGTCCCAGTGCATGATGGGAACAGGGCAAACCAAACTACAAAAGCCAATTCTTACACTGGGAAGGAAACAAGCTACCGGGGACCGGTTTCTGGCATTTCAGCCTCTGGGTAAGAGTGGTCTGCTCAATTCAGACACTCTGTTCATCACCACCCCCTTTTGTAAATCGATTTTGGCCACTATAGGTGTGGCAGGGTATACTCAGACATGAGTCCCTTTCTCACTGCTCCATCAGGATTCAAGCAAGCCGGGCCGAAGAGGCTGAAATGCCAGAAACCGGTCCCCGGTAGCTTGGCTCCTTTCTGGTAAAGAATTGGCTTGGTAGTTTAGTCTGCCCTGTTCCCATGATGCACTGGGCCAGGGACAGACTGATTTGCATATAGCCAGGTTCTGAGCTGGGATGGGGCAGTGAGATAAATAACGGTGATGGATCAAGCCCTGATCTTTGGACTGGGTAAGAGTGGTCTGCTCAATTCAGACACTCTGTTCATCACCACCCCCTTTTGTAAATCGACATTTCTAAGTCTGCCATCATGTTATTAAGTCTCAAAGTCCCAATCATCTGAAAATGTGCTGGGTGAAACGAAATCACTCAAGGAAACCTTAAATTGATGTGGAATCGTTAGCAGCTCAACAGGGCCATAAATGACATAATCAGTTGTATCCCATGCTATTCCACCAGGTAGTGGGACCACTGTGATGTTCACTGAGGACAGGTCTCGTTGTTCATGATGAGATGATTTGTGCGGCTTCAGGAGCAAGTTAATGTTCTTACTTGCTGTGTCCATTTTAATGTGCTTTCCATCTATCAGCTTTCCCAAACTTAACACAAGAATGAGTCATAGCAGGAGATAAAGTACACCTAACACAATCCAAAGTTCAACCCAAGTTGAAACTAGATATGTATTTGTAAGCTCTTGACCAAGTTCCTTTACTTTTTCCTTTAAAGATTGGTTTGCTGGCTTAGTTTCAGGTTCACTGGGATCCTCAGAAAAGTTATCAAAGTTGTAAAATAGCCAAAGGCAGTTCTGTCAATTGTTGGTATTGCATCCGGATTATTTGAAATTGCTGGAGCTGTTTTTTCCCTTGACATGTTTGTATAGTCAGATGCTACATCATTGTAGACAGGAGTTTCTTGATGCACTGTTATTTGGGTTTCAAGAGGCACAAGTTCCATGGCTTTGTTGCATAGTCCTTCTTTTCTCACTTTAAAATCTTCAAAGATGATGAGTCTTTCAGTTTGAACCTCTTGGATAGTCGCAAGAGTTGGTCGTCTGCTACATCTTAAGAGTCCACTGGGCCTACTACTTTAATATCGGCCACAGGGTGTGGTTTTACCAGGTCAATTGACACGGACCAGTTCTCCTTTTTTCCAGCAAGGGGCGGCAGCAGTACTGTTCTTGATCTGTGGATTGCTAGTACAGGTACTGGTTTTCTGTAAGAAGGCCCAAATTCCTTCTTGTCTGCTATTTTCTTCCTGACCAGATCCCCAATCTTTGGAATCCAGACAGGTCTTGCTGGGACAGGTGGTTTTTCTTCAGTAGTCGTTGGCCTTTCGCTGGTAATGCTTAGACTTCTTCTTGTTTCATTTAAGTCCTGTAAAACAGCCAAACGATCTTTGATATCAATTTGTTTTTGTTCCACCACCGAAGTGTGACGATCGAGATCTTCAACCAACATTCTAGTACCAAAAAGGATTTCATATGGAGTGATTCCATCCAGAGAATTTCTTGGCAGGTTATTAAGACTATGTTGGATATTTATTAGATGTTTGACCCACCCATCACCCGAACCTAATACCCTAGCTGTTATAGATTGCTTTATGTCACAATTTTTTCTCTCCACAACCGAATTTCCCAACACTTCGAGCATCAGCTGAGCGCTGAGGCCACATCCAAATGAATCTGTCTAAATATTTGTGGGACTGCATCAGTCCATTTGGACGTCCGCATGTAGATAGCCTTAATCTGTCTAACAGTGGTGTCTGTACTGGGCTGGCTACGCTGTAGTCCGGAATCTGGTGGTGTTCAAAGCTGTGGTATTTGTAACAGTCATCACAATTCCGAATTCGTATACCTGAGCTTTCATCCCTGGCCACCAGTACATCTCTTCTAATAGATATTTAGAAATCCCTTGATGTATCAGACCCTCTCCCATATGTGCTTCGAAAATGAGAGCACCTCTCCGGTTCCTGTTTGGAATTACCCTATCCTCCACTCCAGGGATTCGAGCAAAAGGAACAGTTTGCATCAATTATGTATTTATTCTTGAGTGGATAATTTAGAGGTAACGCGACTCCGCTGCCTTGACAGCGAGCATGGTTTCACCATCTATAGTTGTTTTTGAACAAGTGATTGTAGCTACGGAAGCCATTTGCACAGCTGCCTTCGCGGCTTCATCAGCCAATGAATTCTCTTCAATGTGAACGCCATCACGTTGATGACTCAGTGTATGGATCACGTGAGTCTTTTGTAGTTCTTTCTGCAAAAGAACTACTTGTTCCCAAAGCTTTTTATGCTTGATTGTGCCACCTTTTTGTGTTTGTAAAACCATTTTGAACCCAGGTCTGCAGATATTCATTGTAATTCCTGACTCAGTTATACGAATCTCGCACCGAGTGTGGGGAATTCGCGATCAGTATTTTCAAGCGCCATTTTGAATGCTTGGAGTTCAGCTCGCTGAGCTGTACAGTCTCCTAGAGATTGAGTTTTTGTGACCATAGGTCTGAATTTACCATTGTGCCAGCGACCTTTAACAATCGCGCACGCAGCACTGTAAGCTTGTTTGCCCCCAATCGCGGGCTGTGCTGATCCGTCTGTATATATTATACAGCCGTAATGTTCTAGAGGTAGAATTTCAGTAGGCAGAGGACATTCTTGTTCGTATTGGAGAAATTCTTGTGCCTACAAGTAAGGGTCAAAAACGTATTCGTCTGTTGCAGCAAGATAATTAACCCATTGTATCTATCTAGGATGTAGCGCTTTTGCATTTGGACTGCTTGCCTTTGTCACTGCCTCTAAGGCAGGTACAGGTGTAACAATTTTAACGCGTTTACCCTGTGCTAGGGCTCTCTCCTTTGCTACAGCAGTCTGAACCGCTGTCAGAATTCTTTCTGTTGAAGTGAATTTAATTTCAGCTTGTGTGTACAAGTGTGACTTGTAAGCTATTGGTACCTGTTCACCGTTGTTAAAGGTTAGGTATGTGAATCCGCATCTCCCTGGGATGATTAGGACTACAAGGTTGCGTACATTGTCGCGTGTTTGTAAGTGTGTTGTTGCCAACATGTCTGTTTGTACTGAACGCAACATTTCTGTGTGTTTTTGAGTCCAATTGGTACGTTTGAAATCAGGTTTGATTAGTTCGTAGAGAGGTTTAACCCTTTCTGCGTAATTCAGAATGGAAGTTCTTTGAAGTTTAGGAATCCTAGAATTGACTGTAGGTTTCTCAGCGTTTTTGGAGTTTGGAGCAGCGAACATTTTTCTAAAACGTTTGCTGCCAGGCTTTTGCCTTCACTTGAAAGTTTGTATCCCAAGAATAGGATGTTGAGAGGTAAATCCAAGTATTATGGTGTTCACCCTGTTCAAGTGCCTGTCCAAATCATCATCTGTAAGATAGATGTCATCGGCATAAGATAATGCCTCATCATACTTTTGTAGTAGCTCTGTTACTCTGGCTGAAAATAATCCAGGACTTATTGAATCCCTGGGGGAGACGGCAAAATTGACGCTGTGTCCCCATTATTGAGAAAGCGGTCAAATACCTGCTTTCTGGTGCGATATTTTGACCGAAGAAACCATTTGCAATCTCTAATGTTGTTTTGTATTTTTGGCGAACGATGTTATTCATCAGTGCTGCACTGTGGGAATTTTGTACTGCAAAGGGTTTGCAACAAGAGTTTAAATGTCTGTAGTCCAAAACTAGACGATATGTATTGTCTGGTTTGGAGACAGGAAACAAAGGATTGTTCATTGACGAGGTGCATGTTTCAATCACCCCTTGGTATTCAAGTTGATCTAAGATCTCCCTGACTTGTTTTTTAGCTTCCTGTTTTGCTGGATACTGCCTATGAGCAGTAGGTTGATTTTTTAACTGGATTTTATGGAAAGGAGAATCCTCATCCCATCCCACATGATTTTTATATAATGCTGGAGCCTGGGCCACAGCCCATTTTCTGGCATAGGTGTATTTTTTATGAATAGGAATTTGATTAGAGAAGGCTGGCATAATGATCTCTTCGCCATGTGGGCACTCCCTGACAAATTCAGGTTGCCAGTCTTTTTCAGCTAGAAGGATGTCATAACCCTTGGATAGTTTTTCCCAAGAGAGTGCATTTATTTTCCTAGTTATATCCCCCTCTATTCGGAGTGTTACTTCATATAACTTATGGGGTACACTAACCCTGGTGTCTGCCGTTTCAACCTGAATGTACTCATTCAGATCCACTGTCTCCAGATGTTCTTTCAGGATCCTGCGAGCTATGGTGACCTCTGCTGCGCTGTCCAGCATTGTCTGGGCCCACTCCCAGTTCTTGAGTTGTCCTCTAGATCCTCGGCATGTCTGATTTTTAGACTTGCTACCTTCCTTTTGTTGAATTGGGTTTTCTTATTTTTCGGAACGTGTTGATCGTCTTTGGACTTTACGCGTTCTTCTTTTTGTTCTGACCGTCCTCTTCTTTCTGATTTCTGCGAGGAAGTCTGAAAGGTACGAGAGGAACGTGTGTCAGTATCTTGATATCTATCTGGTTTTCTCCAATTATCCCTATTTCTAAGGTTATATCTCTTTTCAGAGGGCTCCTTTTGAGGAGACCTTCCTCTGTACTGAGAACGCTTCTCTTTAGGAAGTGACTTTCTACTATTTTCCCATTTCTTTTTAGGAGTAGTTAGATTGTTTTGATTAAAAGGTTTTTCAGGATTTTCTGTTAGTTTAGGCTTTACAGGTTTCCCTCCCAAACTATCTCTTCCTAGTTCTTCATAGGATTTTTCAATAATTCTTGCAAGTTCATATGGTTGCTCAGTTACATCTTTCTTTTAGCTTTTGGCGGATCGCCACTGATGCTGCTTCACCTTTAATCTTAGCTAATAGTATAGCTGAGACCTCTTTGAAATCTTTCAGTAATTTCATACCAAGATTCAAGGCCGGTTCTGGACCGTATTCATTTTGAGTCTGTCTCAGAACGTCTGGTATTACCGCCATAGACGAGACACCATGTGTTTTTGTGTAGATTGAATCAAAAACTGTACCCCAAGTGTCAGTCCTCCACGTGTGGTGCAATCCCCATTGGTAAACAGATTGTTAGAATCTTGTGTTTCTCATGAGGTGTACTATCGGGAAATGCTGCCTCTATTTGAGTAATTTTTTGAGCTAACCAGACCGGAATTTGTTCCGGTTTTGCGGGCAACTTACCAATGACTGATTGTATAGTCTGTGGTGTAATTTTGTTTGTGTTCCCCTGATGAGGGGTGTGCTGTGGAATTCTTACAGCTGGTTGGACTGTTATAGTCTGCATGACCTATTGAACCAACTGTCTATGGATTTTAATTAACTATTTCAGCTGAGCTAACAGTTCTGGACCTGTCATTTGTTCAATGTCAAGATGTGGTGTATAGCTGGCTGGTACCGGCCATGTAGCTCCTGGTTTCCCTAGTGGACCGAGCCTGGTGATGTGATTTTGATGTTTTAGGGCCCCTTTAAACCTGAGCTGATGCTCTTGGTAAGTTAGTGGAATTTCAACGTCCTCGAAAGGAGCGTATTCCGCTGGAGGTTCCTCCACTTTATAGTAGTGGAACTCATGTTTTACTGGATTTGCTGCAGGAAACAGAATCCCTCTGTCTGTCGATATTCATGTGCCTCTATTACAAATATTACTTTACCACCTCTCGATGATACTCCAATATTTATGAGTTTGTAAGTTATAATTTTACTTACATTTGCCGGAATGTGTAGAACATCCGGGTCATTTTCATTAAAACCTGTATTATCTAGGTTTTGTGAATGTGCTGCTGCTGCAGCTCTAGCCAATTCTTCGTCACTCTCCGTCATTTTTTATGAAGGTTTGCAGAGCAAGTTTCAAGGAAATAAAGATAAGTGCACAATATTTTGGAACACTGTATCCTTCAACGTTGAACAAAACCAAAAACTGATACATTGGATTTTTCTTCCTACTCCGTTTAAGGCGGATATTTTATCCTTTAACCCACTCCAAACGTCTATTGGAGTTTTACGGGATAAAGGGGTCTCTTCGAAAGGCACGACTAAGTTACTCTAGTATCTAGTGTTAAATTAGTGCCTTACCAAACGTTGGGCGCCATTCCTATATTCCCAATAGGCTCTGCGCATTGGATTAATATATCCTATAGATTAGACTGAGGTCGACTAGGTCTCTATCGAATATATTAAACTTAATTGTGTGTGCCAGCTAGCTCAGAGGTCACTAGAAACTTTCTCGAATTCACAAGAAGGGATTCGTTTCCGACAACCGCATAAACATGACCACTTTTTTTCCCCAAGATAAAACTGATCTTCAGAGTCTTGGAAACAATAGATCGATATTTCACTCAGTCAATCGTGCATGCTTCGTTTCACCAGAGGTGCAGAGAAATAGATAGACTGGCGTTTTCCATAAAAGGATTTATTGAACAGTCTTCTTTCTCAAGCATAAGAAATTAACTGCTACAATCGTAAAACTGGTTGTAAAATATAATGCATGCAGTATAAATAGTAGAATAAAATAATACTGTAGGAGCATTGTATGGTTCCTAAACCATATATAAATACATACATAAATAACAGAGGCTAAAAGTACTCAACTGGTGATTCTAAAATACGCCTACCCCGGTGTACCTAACCTAAGCTTAGTGCGAGGGAGGAAGTGAGGTGTAGCATAAATGTAGTATTCTTTTGCCAAGAATCTGTCCAAGATTTCTCTAAGGGTCTAATCAGCTCCGTACCTTAGTTTAGAATGAAGGTTGGTCTTGGGACTCTATTTCCCAACAACCCACAAGGGTAGCTTGGAAACACTGGAGCTGGATTTCTCGGCAGGAGAAAAGACAGCGTCTCTCGGTGTCTGCTGGAGGGTCGGCTTCCTTCGGCACTTGCTGTAGCAGGGCACGTCGGGCAAGTAGATAGTTGAACTGCTCCAAACCACAGTGTGTTTGCTTGGGCGAGTGTGGCCATATTTATACCTTGAAGGTGTCGAGTTTGACGTACAGTTGGACACAATAACGTTATTAAAGAGTCTCAGTTCTTTGAAAACTTCATGAGTTCTTGGACAAATCAATATTCAAGCAAGGGGAAGTCCCTAGCTGCTGAAGCAGAGTTTTCCAAGAAATCGTTGTGGATTTTCGGAACTAGTGGAAGTAGCCCTGCTGTATTTGGACTGCATGAGCTATGCCTAAATATGGTTGATTTCAATGCCTAAATAAGGATATGGTGATTTTATACCTAAATAAGGGCATGAGTCGGGAAACTTACAGTAGGGTCCTAAAATAATACATAACAGGAGACGTCCTCAGGGTCTTGATTCACTCCGGCACAGGCCAGGCCTGGCGGGTGCAGTGTGCGCAGGGTTCGCGGTACCGGTTACTTGCTTTGAGCAGTACCACTGCTCGTGGGAGACCCAGGTAGTCAGAGTCACAAGGCAGTCAGGTCCTCTGGGGTTTTTGAGGTTGCTGACCACTGGAGATGCCGGGGTTTAACAGGAGCAGGTTCGAGGGTCGACAGGCCGGTAGGGCTGGGGCCAAATCAGTTGGTGTCTTCCTCTTTTTAGCAGCTGCACGGCAGGTCTTCGTGTTCCTTGATCATCTTTCTTGTTTCGTATTCTGGATCTGTGAAAAAAGATTCAGGGTGCCCCTATATACTAAATTTAGGGGTGTTACAGGTAGGGCAAAGGCAGGGACCAATGGGTCCCTGTCCTGGAGTGGGTACACCCCCTAGCCTGCTCCTCTCCTGTGGGAGGGGGGAAGGAGCCTAGCTGTGATTGGGCAGGGCTCCCAATCCTCAAGATGGCTGGAGCCCAGGGTCATGCATCACCTCGCCTCTCCCGCCTGAGTACACAGGCAGGCACACCCCCTTTCCTGACGTGGGGTTTCCCGCCAGTCTTCCCGCCAATGTGGGGTCAGACCTGGCGGGGGCCAGTTGCTGAGTACAGCAAGTGGTCTGGAGAAGCTCACAAAGGCGGAATGCCTTTGAAGCTTCCTCTGCCCATCCTGGGGGAGGAGGTTTGGTACCTCGTCCCAGAATGTGCATTGTTGCAGATCCAGGACTGTTGATGAGGACTGGGAGGTCCCAGCTCCATATACTGTTAATGGCATCACGGCACTTAAAGTGCCCAGGAATGGCCCTGGGTACTGTAAGGGCACAGGGCTCATGCACCTCTGCTCACACATCTGAAAGAAACAGGTTAGTGTTAGATTCCTTACCTTAGAAAATCCCCAGGCGGAAAGTTTTGCGTAGCAGTACCCCCTGCGTGTCGGTAGGCGTCATCTGCGGCACCGCGTCCGTCGTCTGCATCGTGGTCGTCGGAATGACGTTGTCGGGGTACTGAGACGTCGCCCTCGCGCGCTGACGTCGGTTCTTCTTTTTTTTCCGCGCCAGCACACGCAGATCCGGGAAGAGCAGTACTCCTTAGTAACTTTTTTACTAACTTTTTCGATCTGTTTTGGATCTTCTCGAGTCGTTTATCGACTCCGGTGCCGGTAGGGATGCCCGGGTTCAAACCCTGTGACGACTGTAACCGACTGTTGTTGGTTACCGACCCCCACCGTCGGTGCCTTTATTGCCTCGGGCCGACCATGATGACAAGTAGTGCCCCGACTGCCGGGCCCTGACGTCGAAAGCTAGGCTAGAGCGGTCCCGTAAGCGACTCTAGATCCGGTAGTCTGCCCCGCGTCGCTCGATGTCCTGGTCCAGGAGGAGGTCGAGGGACCGGTCACGGGGCCACAGTCCTCACAGCTCGGCGAGTCGACACCTCTCGTCAGGTTCAAAGTCCTCAGGTAAGTCGGGGCACAAGAAGTGTCCCCCCCGGGTTCAGGCGACCCGCCGCAGTCTGCCCCCGTTCCGACAATGCGCCTTACTCCAGTGTGCCCCACTTTAATCCAGTCCACACCCCGCTCAATCCAGTCCACACCCCGCTCAATCCAGTCCACACCCCGCTCAATCCAGTCCACACCCCGCTCAATCCAGTCCACACCCCGCTCAATCCAGTCCACACCCCGCTCAATCCAGTCCACACCCCGCTCCATCCAGTCCACACCCCGCTCCATCCAGTCCACACCCCGCTCCATCCAGTCCACACCCCGCTCCATCCAGTCCACACCCCGCTCCATCCAGTCCACACCCCGCTCCATCCAGTCCACACCCCGCTCCATCCAGTCCACACCCCGCTCCATCCAGTCCACACCCCGCTCCATCCAGTCCACACCCCGCTCCATCCAGTCCACACCCCGCTCCATCCAGTCCACACCCTCTCCATCCAGTCCACACCCCGCTCCATCCAGTCCACACCCCGCTCCATCCAGTCCACACCCCGCTCCATCCAGTCCACACCCCGCTCCATCCAGTCCACACCCCGCTCCATCCAGTCCACACCCCGCTCAATCCAGTCCACACCCCGCTCAATCCAGTCCACACCCCGCTCAATCCAGTCCACACCCCGCTCAATCCAGTCCACACCCCGCTCCATCCAGTCCACACCCCGCTCCATCCAGTCCACACCCCGCTCCATCCAGTCCACACCCCGCTCCATCCAGTCCACACCCCGCTCCATCCAGTCCACACCCCGCTCCATCCAGTCCACACCCCGCTCCATCCAGTCCACACCCCGCTCCATCCAGTCCACACCCCGCTCCATCCAGTCCACACCCCGCTCAATCCAGTCCACACCCCGCTCAATCCAGTCCACACCCCGCTCAATCCAGTCCACACCCCGCTCTACCCTATTCCACATCACCCTATGCCACTCCAATCTACAACACTGCACTCTGCCACAGAATTCTACTCCCCTCTACTCAGCCCTACACGACCACTCCCTTCTATGATACTCAGGACACTCCACGCCACTAACTGTTAGCAATGCTGAACAGTTGCCACACTAGTGTAAAACATGGCAAAAGCACATAGCCAAAGTCAATAGCTCTTGTAATGGCGAGACATATTGTTTTTGCCAATGCTTGTTTAGAACTGTGTACAATCATTCTATTGTATAAGTTTCCCTATCACTACACACATCTTGACACCAGCACCCTAATTTCTCCACACAGCCTCTATAGAGCGGGGATTTAAGTTGCTTCTGCACCACTGCTATATCTGTAATAAACTTAAGCTGTCTTGGAAATGTTAGTTGCCATAGGTGCAGCTGCTTAAAATAGCATTGTCCAGAGGCCTAAAGTTATTGAAAATATACAACCCAATCGAAAACTATTTATGCTATTGCTGGTATGGGTATTTGTCTGTACTGCTGTAGATATCTGACCTAATATCTTCGTTTAAGAGACTGTACGCAGTTCTAGCTGAAACTAGCATATATTTTTACATATTTGTATACAGGTAGAAACACGTACAAAACATTAAAGATTTAAAGGCACCTTTATAATTGCATAATGATTGATCGTTATATTCTTTTGCATTTTGTTCATTTTACAAATAACACCTCTGTAGAGTGGTAAGTTGGACATTTACAGTGAGTTTAGTTGTATATAAGCAAAAAGGAGGGTGCTGTAACGTTTTGTTTTCCTGTGGCAAATATGCTCCTATTAATGTTTTCTATTTATCATTTTCAGCACGAGTGTCAGCATCATCATCTTAAGAACAAGAAACATTCTAAAAAAGCTAAGAAGCATCATAGGAAGCGTTCTCGTTCACGTTCGGTAAGCGTTTTCCTAGGTTCTAGCCTCTCCGTGTTTTGCATCTTTTTGCATGACTGTTTCTTGAGCTTCCAAGGATTTTCTTAAATTGTAGGGTTCAGAGTCTGAGGAAGAGGATTCAAAAAAGAAGCGTCAAAGATCAGAATCCCGAAGTGGTTCTGAGCATTCCTCCACTGAAGAATCTGGTAAGATATGTCATTAATTTTTTTGCATTTTTAAAAAAAAGACATTTATGTGGTTTCATCGTATCATAATCTCTAATTTCGTTTTCGTCTAATGTAGAGAAAAGTTCTAAAAAGTCAAAGAAGCACAAGAAGAAAACAAAGAAAAGGAGGCATAAATCTGTAAGTATTGTTGACTTTATTTTGAAAGTCAACGTGGGCTGACATTTTGTGGTTTGATTTTAACACCATGCTCCTTCTAAAGAATGAATCTGCTTGGTTTCTAGTCGATCACCAAATGCCACAATTAATGAGGAAGCAAACAGACATTCTGTATGAACAAGTTTAAACGTTTGTGCACAAGCACTTTAGGGTAGGAAATGCTATGTAAAGAAGAGATATAACTTCTAATATGAAAGAAGTTGTTTTTACAAGAGCTTTTCCACATACTCTTTAGCTTTACTAGCTGTTAAATCCCAGTTCTTTTTTTCACCTTCCAGGTTGGAAGAATCCAGCCTTGAAACTTTGTACATCCGATGTCTAAAATATACTTTGTTTGCTTTTATGTTTGGCAATAGAAAATTGTTTGTTAGTGTTGGAAGACAAACGGTTCATTAGATGACACAATGTAGACATAACTAAGAAGCACTGCATACAGGGCATGATAATGCTGTCCGCTCGCTTTGTCAATACTGATATAAAAGCTACTGTCCTTGTATGTGGGCATTTAACCGATCATTCACAAACCAATTCATGGCTAATGTGGTAGTTAGTCTCTCATGGACTGAAGATTTTCTGCCATAATTGTGAGAACTTTGTATTGGAACACCGTTTATAAATCTGATAATGTTTAGTGGTGTGTAGGGTCCTGAGACCCTCATTCTTAAACCTTCATGTCAGAGGAGATAAAGTTTTGTCTGAATCCAAGGATTGAGTGCAACTCTTTTCAGAATTTTGAGGTTTGTAAATTACACTACATCTCTCATAATATATTAATTCAATCACAATTGTAATCAAGCAGGTCGTAAATTTAATGGTTAAAATCTAGGATACAATTTTGACAGTGAAACTATCTGCATATTTGCTCTTTAAATTCTAGAGAACTCAAGTAATAAGGTTATCAAGGATAGATGCAGGACTGATTTTCATAATTGCTACAAAAAGTATTAATTAATCATAGTTCTCATTGGCTTTAACCAGTATTGACAGATTCCAGTAGAGTCTTAAGTTGACTGCAATAGACTTGTGTGAATGTAAATGTAAATGTAGTATACTTGTAAAGCGCACAGCTGCCCCAGCAACGGGGCGTCCCGACGCTGTATAATGCTGTGGAACCCTTCCTGGCTCTCCCTGTGAGATGCCCCTCCTGGGCACCCCCAAGGTGAAGCCAGGCATCCCAGTGTTGTTGGGGCCGTTGTGGAGATTAAGCAAGCTATTGCCCAGAGTTGCAGCGTGGGACCCATGTTTAGAGTAGGCGCTGAGGCGAGAATTATCGAGTCCGCGGACATTGAGCCCAAGACCCTGCCGCGTCGGGAATTGAACCCTGGTCCCGGGCCTGATGCTTGAGTCTGCATCTTCTAACCAGTGAGCCACCCTTGATCTTCGCTGTTCCAATGCAGAGCTGCTATAAATCTATATTTGTTTGTAGAAGTGTGAATGGCTCCTATGAAGGGAACCTGCCGTAGGAATAGGTGTTACCCACTTCCTGGCTGGAAATCTCACATGATGTGAACCCAAAATGGGTGCTTCAAATTGGACCCTGCCTTTAATGGGAAAATGGGGAATACACATGATGGGCTACTCTTTTGTTCAGGTAGACTGCCTGGTGTCTGGGACGGGGAGGGGGAAAACAGTTGCCAAGACAGTTTTCCTGTAGGCATGTAGCCTTCCTGTAGATTCACCTCTTGGGAAGAGTTTAGCCATCTTGGGAGTTGGCAGAATAGTGCACTCTGGGATAGCTAGATGAGTCACATTGCAGGAAGTAGTTAGACGGGAGACGACCTGATAGTCCACTGGCTACTAACCATTGTATTCCCTGAGTGACCTGTCTGGGGATAAATGTTGTAACTTGGGCATCCAGTCCTCCGATCTCGTATGTTCTGGAAAAGAGGTCCTGCTGACCTTTGACCTGGCAAAGAGAGGCTGTACTGAAGTGGACTGCACCTGCTGCTCATTGGGCTAGCAAAGAGAGAACTGTGACTGAGATGTCCTGCTCGAGGGAGTTGTCCCTGAGCCCCAGACAGAATAGACTCCAAGAGTCTGTTGGCTGACTTGCTGCTGCAGACCAGGGCCCCCAAAAGCTGAAGAAGCCTGCCCTGGTGAGTCAGTTGCCCACATCACCAAATTGTTGCTCCTGGCCAAAGTGCAACCTGGAAGAACGAGTCCGGACACTTAGTTGAACTCAAGTCTGCTGGGCCCAGGTAAGTCGTCTTAGTGCAGGTTGGTCACCCAGAAGAAGTTATCACCAGAAGGGAACAGCTGGTTGTGCTGTGACCAGAGAACATTAGTCCTGTAACAACTGGACTTTTGCTTTATCCGTCAGGCCTTTGAGGGACATTAACCCCTGTGGCCAAAAGTTGCCTATTTGGTGGTCCCTTGGTGCTGCGGGGCAGTCCTCCTTCGGTCCTTCTTCCAAGTTGGTAAAGATGTGAGATCTGGCTACCAGTGGTACCCCTCTTATGCTGGGAAAATGCCCTCGGGATAGGATACAGTTAA